>NW_026734126.1:0-18895 GCF_028476545.2 Physella acuta
AAGTACACCCACCCCTCTCCGGGGAGGAAAAAGTCTAAATTAAACCCCCCCCCCACTCACCCCCCCCCCCCCCCCACACACACCACCCCCCCCCCCCACCCCCCCCCCCCCCCACCCCCCACCCGCCCCCCCTAAAAAAAACATGTCTACCGTCCCATTCAACGAAATATAATTATATACTTTTTCCAGTGTCCGCCCCCTCCCCGAAAATTCTACACCCGCCCCCGAAAATTTCAAGTACCCCCACCCCTCTCCGGGGAGGAAAAAGTCTAAATTATATATATATATATATATATATATATATATATATATATATATATATATATATATATATATATATATATATATATATATATATATATATATATATATATATATATATGTATATTCTTACTATCAGCAGACCAACGCAGAGTTGAAACTTCCGGGGGGTGAGGGCACTTGAAACTCCCGAGGGGACTTTCACAGAAAGCACAGTTGGATTTTGTTCAAATCAACTTCCGGTTAGTTTGTACCGAATTCTTGAAACTTTCGGGGGGGGGGGGGGGGGGGTCGGACACTGGTTTAATAACGATGTCTGAAAAAAAAAACATTGACCATCCAACACTTCTACCTCACTCCCCCCCCCCCCCCCCCAACTAAACAGACTTAAGCAACGCGTTGGGCTTACAGATTATTTCCTATATCTTAGAATAATCTGTGTCGTAGAGTCCGAACAATTAAGGCTTAACCCTAACGGCACAGTTACAGTTAAATCTATCCCTTAACCATTGTTCAACAGAGTAAACGATAATACGAGTTAACACAATCTATCACTTTTAGTTTTAACTATCATTTATTAAACCCTATAGCGCATGACGACATGCCTGACCCTTCTATACGACCGTGTACTTAGGTCAGAGAAACAGATAAACTCTACTTCATCTGCCCCTGTGGACGTGGCCGGAGATAGTAGGGACGACAATTTGTGCGCCGAAATTAAATAACTTCAGATTTTCCGCTAACATTTTGTCGTGTCGGTTTTAGGTGTCGCATGTAACCCCTTTGAGATTAACTCCCCCTCCCCCCTCGCTGTGTATTCAACTTCACACAACCCCCCCCCCCCCCTCTCCATTATTCTGAAACAGTTTTTTAAACAGCATACACGCCCATGTCAGCTAAACCTTCCTTACATTTTTTTTAAATACCTTAGTAAGGGGAGAGAAATGCACAAATACAGCTAAGCAGGAAAGACAACTCTTAGCTCTGCGGGCGAACAGCCATCAAATAAAAGATTTATAATTTAAAAAAAAAATATTTATATTTTCACTTTAGGGAAATATCAGTTCAAGATACATGAAGTAGGTTATCTTGACCTAATTAATATTTTCAAAATAATCTCTTAAAACAACGTGCACAATATCTCCCCCCCCCTCTAATTTACAGAGGGGCGGGGGAGAAATGGGCGGGGGGTAGGTATAGGTCACGACGTTCCGTACCATTACGATAAACGTTTCGTCGACGGCTTGTGTATGCATGCAAGGGACCCAATCATAAACCCCCGCCACTCCACCTCTCCGCTACGTGTGTGTGTGTGTGTGTGTGTGTGTGTGTGTGTGTACGGCGGACTGTTCTCCTCACTGTTTCCCCCACACGCAAGCCCGCACTTCTTTTTTCGCCACGACCCCCAGGAAAACCCGATCGATGCCCCTCGGTACAGCCCGCCTCCCCTCGGCAACATTCACGTGGGTGAATGAGCCCAATCGTGATACTAACGTCTGATGACGTCGACGATAAGGGCCCTTATATGGCGAACACCCCCTCCCCTACCCCACCCCCAGAAAAAAACACCCCTCCCCCCCCTTTCGCGTACAGCCCCTCCCCCACAAGCCCGTTCATCACGCCACCCATCCCCCCACACACAACGTGGCTTACCCTAGTTTTGCCGTGCTGGCTGCAAACTTGCGAGGGTCGGGCCCATCCCCCCTACAGTCACTGAGCCGGGCTAGGCAAGGACGGGTTGGTGGTGTCTGTGTTCTCAATATACAGCTGGCTGTGTTCTGTTATTGTTGTTATTTTTTAAATTATTGGTAAGTCTGGCTATAGTTCTTACTTTCAAGGTGTCAACAAACGACACCTACACACCACGTATGTGTTACAATAAGGCTATTAATTAATTAGATTATACTTAACTTATACTAAACTATGAAGCAAATTATAATACTAAGTATTACTAAGTAAATTACTACTATACCAACTAGACTAGTAATATTAGTAATAATATAAATCTACATACTAATACTGTAGTAACTGTAGGCCTACATACATAAACACCAGGCACCTATTTATAAACAATAATATTAATAACTACCCCTATGCCTGCTGGTTCTCTAATTAATTAGACATATAGATATAGTATAACAGTATAGCGTATTCCTCAGTAATATTTATTTATTATTATAGCCTATATTTATATAAGCTTCTGACTTGGGCCATGAATGTTAGTGAAAGTGTCAAGTTGTTAGTTAAGCTAAAAATAAACCCCACCCACCCATACTTAATTAGATAATAATACGAATGCAAACTTAGTTACGAGATCTAATAACTGGCTACAGCAGCTTTGATTTATAAATTACAAACTATACTCGTATGTTCTTTAAACGTTGTGAACAAAGTTGTTCTGTGGTGTACATCTGACTTCTCCCCCCTCCCCCAGTCCCCCGCCCTCACGTTACAATAACAAGACAAGGGAGTAAATATCCTCGTAGTAATTAAGGGTTGTCGCCCTGTGTTCCCCCCTCTCCCGTGTCAGCTGTGTAGTCAGACACCAGCTGATAGCACTGCCGCTCTAGATCTCTTGATTTTCACACTAGTCAATTTATTACAAGGCTAATTGATGAAGGTCAATTAAGATTAAGATTTTTCATGTATCATCTGCATATTAAGCTCATGTGTGCATGCCTGCTATAGGCCTACTATTAACTTGCATACTAAATACTAACGGAAACGTTATGTACACGCTATATATATATATATATATATATATATTTAGGCCTATATATATATATATATATATATATATATATATATATATATATATATATATATATATATATATATATATATATATGTGTGTGTGTGTGTGTGTGTGTGTGAAGATATCCATGACGGCTATTGATCAGACATGGAAAATGTAACTGGATCTCGCTATATCTTTCCATCAAACACATACAGCTTATAAATTTATAAACACATACAACATATACATTTGATCAGCCGTAGTCTAACTAGATGCAAATGAGCTCTAATGTTATGTTAGTTAATAAACTATGCCACAACTCATTTATGCAGATCTTCCCTGTCTTCACGTGCATTTTACAATTTTAAAAAAACAACACTTTTTGTTGATGAATTATTTAAAAAAACAACAACAGAGATTGAAACAATAATAAAAATAGAACCATCGGCCGTTAGATGCTTCTCTTGACGGATATTTAGCATATATAAAAATAAGCAGTCCCCATCTTACTCACGATCTCTAACTTTAACTTAACGACGGCCGTAGCTACTTATGTCTAAGGCCAAGAGGCTGAACTTAACATTGTTACCCCCCCCCCCCCATAAAAATAGAATATATTATTTTAACAATGTCATACAGTCTGTGATTTAAAATATAACCCACTTCTGTAGTCTAGGACCAGACGCTGAACACTCAGTGAAAATGGGGGGGGGGGGGGGGGGGGGGAAAGGCGGGACTGAGTACGTTTTTTTTCTCTCCTTTAAATCAAATTGATTTCCCACCCCAGTTGCTATAAATATACGGGAAGTCTAACTACCTCCCCTACACCAAATATAGAAATTCACCCCTCCCCTTTTTTTTTGCAACCCTTAAACCACCACTATAACCCATTGTTTGTTAAAATACTGGTTCTCAGCCTAAATCTCCACCCATGAATCATTTTTTTTTTTACACGAACAAGGTAGACTAGATAACAAAAGGGAAATGCCTAAAATAATGTTAACATGTAATCCACAACCTTGTTTTATTTCTACCCTTGCAAATGTAGGCCTGCAGTGAAACCAAAATGTATTGTGACGGGCGTATCAATTTTATTATCAGTACCTGTGATGATAATTTTATTTTTCTAATCAACGTATTCTATATAGCACATCGATTTAATAGCAATCAGAAGAGAAACTACTTATATTACTTATGCAATTTAAATTAAAAACTCAAAACAACAACACAAGCTATGTATTAATATTTCCCACATGTTTCCTCGGCCCTACCCTTCGACTACCCACACTGTACCACTCCGTCCCCAACTGAATTCGCATGCGCGAACATGTACACGGAGGGGGCGTATCCCGTCTAAGGGGACAGAGGCTAAAGGTCAGGGGTTATCTCCAAATGGAATGAAGGCAAAGTGGGGCAGTGGTTGTTGCTTTTTAAAAAGCTCCACCCCCACCCACATTACTACTATACAACCCCCCTCTCCGTTCCCCTCCCCCCCCCGCCTAGCAGGCGAAACATTGAGGCCTAGTGTAGGCCTATGCCCCAATCCTGCTGTTTCATCCGCTTTGGTAAGTGTGGAGCGGGAGTGGAGTGTGCCATACTGGTTTGTTGGTTGTGAGAATTACTGTACTGTATCCGGATGGTACGGTTATTAGAATTAGCAGAGCATGGAGTGTAAAATAGGGCCGTCGGTGGGTGAACCCCTGCCCATGTTTGGGTCGGGGAAAAATGTCACACTTGCGACCACTTGACTCGGCTAGATTTAGAATCTAGAATCTAATCTCTTAGATCTAGATCTAGATCTAGATTCTATATAAAAAAAATTAAAAATATTTTGACCTAGACTTAGACACAATCAGTGACAAGGCCTGTCCTAGAGTCTAGTCTAGAATCAAAATCTTAGATGTGGATCTAGACTCTAGCTAGGCCTAACTTACTAGATCTAGATCTAGACTAGAAGTCTAGATTCTAGACTAGATCTAGACTCTAGATCTAATCATCTAATCTAGATCTAGATTTCTAGATCTAACTAAAAACTTAGTGAGAAGAAAAACTTGACCTAAACTAAAAACTAATAATATCAACATCACTTCGTATGAAAGCCTAAGCAATAAATTAGTTAGAAATCTAGATTCTTGATCTAGAGAATTCTAGACTTAGTTTCTTGATCTAGAATCTAGATCTAGATCTAGACTAAAATCTAGATCTAGGTCTAGAGAGAATCTAGATTCTACTTACTAGATTCTAGTGATCTAAAGAAGCCAGCCTGCTAACCACCTTTACTAAGCTATAGATCTAGGTCTAGGCCTCCTAATCAGTGTTTCTTCCAGACTTTTTTTCTCTGGGAGGGGGGGGGGGGGGGGCGGACACTGTTAAAAGAATATGCCCCCCCCCCCTGAAGAGATGCCTGGAAGAAACTCTGCTCCTAATATCATTATGACATTATGTAACTTTGTGAGTATGGCTAATCAATGAGTAATCACACTTTTAAAAATATAGGAGGCTACACATTACATATCTAGATCTAGACTAGTAATATTTACCGAATACTAATAGGCCTACTTACTTATGTTTTTAATTACTAAACAACACATTATTATGATTAAACAGATTAAGTATAGATGTAGACTCTAGTATAGTTTAGAATTTAGAATGGTTAATATTAATAGTGAATGATGCTTTATAAAAAAAACTAAGTCTAACGCACACACCATCCATAACACTAACATTCTAATCATAAAAGAAACACTACAAATGTTATTGAGTTGTCTTATTATGACACCTGGCAATACCTGCAATTGTTTTCTAGTAACCTATGCTGTAAAAATACCTTAATAAAATATGTGAATATGACTCTTATACTTAAGTGTTAATTGTTTCTTACTTTCTATTTAAAAAAAAAAATTCTTTACATACATTTTTTTAATTATAAAATAGTTGTAAAGCTTATATAAAGCTACATTTCATAGTAAAATAGTTTAAAACTTAAAAAACGAAAGGCTGATTAATTACGTCAAAAAACAACAGCTGAGTTATTTTGTTGAGGCCTAGGCCTATATTGAGTTTCTATATCTAGACCCTAAAACAAAATAAAAAAAAAACATCAGATACATAATTTTTACACTTATTGATCAAGATCTAGCAATGTTTGTTTACAAATTTTAATTTATTCAAAACTTTAAAAAAATGCTATACATCTTTACAAAAATGTAGGTCTATTCCTATATATATAAAATATAAAATTTGTATGCACACAAAAACAGCTAGAATTAACAGGGTTTTTAAAACAACAAAGAATAAAAAAGCCTCGCCAAGTGAGTGTATGGTGTGAGAGGGTGAGTGTTTGGTTAGAGGATAGGGTGGGGCACTTCAGCTTTCCTGTCACTTAAGTGTTAGTCATATCTTTTTGTGGAGACCCCAACCAGGGTCCTTTGAGTCCCGTGATGGTGCGTTGTGTGGTATCCCACATAGCTGTGAGTGAGTAGTCGGTGGTGTGTGTGTAGTTGTGTGCTCTCGCCTCATTTAACAATTAAGATATTTGGTAATAGGATATTAACCCTTTGTGTAGTTCAAATGTGTTTATATAAAGTTATTTTTATAGTAACATTTTTTTACTTTATTTTCTTGTGCAAAAATTAGTTCTATAAAAATAACATAGTTTTTAAAGAAAGTTTTTTTTTTTAAGTATATAACTAATAATTTCTGTCTGATACTATAATATTTCTGTTAGGTGAATTTTTTTTTTTGCACACTCATTATCAGATTAAAATTATGATAGTTTTAGTTACTATCTCGTTAAGCCTAGTCGAACCATCTTGTTTAAATCAAACCACATTGCATTATTAGATACATTTTAAAATCTTGAAAAAGATTCAGAATAAATTATGATATAGCAAAATTTATATTTTGTCAAATTTTTATTTGGACTTTCTTTATTTGGACTAAATTATTTATTTTATTATTCCAGATTTTAAGAAATACCAGAAACTGGAATAACTTTAGGAAACAAGATGGCTTCTGTCCAGCCATCCAACAATTCGGAGCTTCAGCTGTACAGGGTATTACAGCGTGCAAACCTTTTGCAATATTTTGAAACTTTCATTACTCAAGGTAGGTAGATGTAGCAATTTAGTAGTCCGCGAATAAGTGTGCATTTGAGATAGGGGAGAGGGTAAAATGTGTTCAATAATTGTTAGAAAAATAGATATGAAATAGGTAAAAAGTTTCTATTATTGTATTTTTGGAATGGTTTGTTGTTTTCCTGGCACAGGGGGAGATGATGTCCAGCAGCTGTGTGAGGCAGGGGAAGATGAGTTTCTGGAGATTATGGCCCTTGTGGGAATGGCTAGTAAACCTCTCCATGTCAGAAGATTACAAAAAGCTCTGCAGGAGTGGGTGGCTAACCCAGCTGCCTTTGAGGGTAAATACAGTTTTGTGTTGTTTTTTTTTTTTCATTTATAAAATCACAAAGATAAAATATTTATATAAATGGAAGCATTATCTGAACAGCAATGTTTAAATTGTATTTAGTCAGAAAATGTTACTTGCCCATTAACTATTTAAAAAAGTTAAGTACTCTATTGGACCTGATGATTCTTTGGGTGAAAGAAGTAGAGTATCTGTTTCATTTACCACCAAATTAGGATCATTATGTTTAATTTACAACTAGAATCTGGTAACCTTTAGAGATAGATGGACTCATGTATGATCAGCCTACTTGTCGCTGGATCTGAACTTGTTCTACAAATTGTTTTCCCTAAACTCCAAATAAAACATGCCTGTTTTCAGAATATAAATTAGATCTAATTTAAACCTCACATTTTTTAAGCCCACTGATTTATATATACTATATAAAATTTGAATTATAAGTCTCAGACAGATTAAATATGTCCTGTAAATAAATTGCTAGCACCATTAATGTGTTTAAACCCACTCCAGTTATCAAGAAATACCCAACACATGTCATGAGCATGGCGGGATCATCTCAAGCACTCAGTCCCTCCCATTCCATAGAACGCTCCAATAACATTCAAGACTTCAAGGTGACGCCTCCCCAGTCCTCCGCCATCTCCACCTCCACGCCGTGGGCATGTCAAAGTGGTGTAAGGGGAGTAAGCCCGTCAGAGGGGAGTAACTTGGAACATCCCAGCCCTTCAGATTCTCCTCAAGCTGATTTTAAAGATATCATGAAGGATGTTCTGGTGAGTGTGTGATCATGATAAAGATTGTTACTCATTTGTGATGAGCTAGCATTTTGTTTCATTGTTGTATTAAGTAAATTGACACAAATCCTTGCATAAGCTTTTTTTTTGTGTATTTTTGAAGATAACTAATTATAGTGTTATATAGATATAATCTTGGTTTGAATCAATTCTTAAATCACATTGTTGTAATCTGATGAAGACCTAGGTTTTATACAGTAGTTGTAGTTAGTGAGGCTCCCAACACAAAGTTTAATTTTTCTCTTTAATACAACCACCATTTTTATTTCTTCATTGATTGTGATAATTTTTGTTTTTGACTTTTAAGTTTAACTTAAATGGCACATTGTAAAGGGAAACTGTCGCTATTATAATGTATACACATTGCATTTACAGTTCAGGAAAAGTTATATTACACTGTTTTCAAAGTATTACAGTAGTACCAGTAATTTAATTATTTAAACTATTATTTGTTTGGCTATTTCCTAAAAGGGCATAAATCATGTTTTACTGTTCAGTAAAAGAAATTGAGATAATTTGGTAACAGATTTAGAATTTTTGAGGGGGCTAGCACTATGCCAAATATTGTTGTTTGTCCTTTTTTTGATGCATATTAAAACTTGATTAATGTCAAATATATATGTCAAGTAATAAGATACATGGGGGATGGCGTGGCCTAGCCGTAGAGCGCTGGACTGCTAACCCGATTGTTTTGAGTTCAAACCTGAGTTCACGTCAGTAGAAAGTGTCTGACTTCACTCAGCTGTAATGGGTACCTAACATTATAGAACGCTAAGGTGGCTCAGCACAGTGCTGACCACACTATCCCTTTATATACCGAGGTCACAGAAATAGGTGAACTCTACTTCACTTGCCCATGGACCACCATTTACTTTGCATTACTTTGCATTACTTAACATTAATAATATACATCAAATAGAGAAGTTGACCTAATGAAGAGTCCAACTATGGAACTTAACTTACTTTACTTAAATAATATACATCAAATAGAGAAGTTGACCTAATGAAGAGTCCAACTATGGAACTTAACTTACTCTACTTCAATAATATACATCAAATAGAGAAGTTGACCTAATGAAAAGTTAAACTATTGAACTTAACTTACTTTACTATACATCCAATAGAGAAGTTGACCTAATGAAAAGTCCAACTATGGAACTTAACTTACTTTACTTAAATAATATACATCAAATAGAGAAATTAACCTAATGAAGAGTCCAACTTTGTATTCCCCCCAGTACAACCCAGATGACCAGTCCTACGCTGGCATGATGGGGCTGTCCCAGCCCACCCTGCTGGAACATCAGATCACAGCCATAGCAACAGCTGCAGCCATGCTGGCTCAAACCCTGCCTCCGTTTGAACCCAAGTCAATGCCAAAGAAACAAATCAGCAAGGAAATTAGTGTAAGCTCGTTTCATTACTTTAACTAGTAGAATAATGCTACCAGCTTTGTTGTTGTGATTGCAAATTAAAAATAAAAAAAAAAAGATGATTGCTAATTAGCTTTATTGTTGCAGCTGCTTACAATTACAATACAAACATATTTTTACTTATAAAAAAATCTTCAATTTGTAAAAAAATAACCAACCTGAAAATTACTGTTTTTTTTCGGATAAATTCAAATACTTCTAAGTTTGAAACAGATAACTGTCTAACCATCCAGGTATTATGATTAAATATTACTTCAGTAATTTGTTGTATTGTTTGTGACTAATGTTGAATGTTATTCTCTTCACCAGTGTGTAATGATGATGCCCCTTGATGACCCCAACAGGATGGATGCCCTGAGAAAATATGCTGCCATCTATGGCAGGTTTGACTCAAAAAGAAAAAATGACAGACCCATGTCCTTACACGAAGTAGGCAAATTTGTAATTAAGTTTCTTGTTTCTGATTAGATAAAAGTTCACATTTTTAAATGTGATCGCACAAAAAGGCCTGTGGTTGATAGCTTACAAATCTAACATCAAATTGTGATTACCAACCCAAGTGTTTTAAGTTGAACGATTTATAAATTTAAAATGCAACGCCCAGTGTTAATTGCACTACCCTCAATCAAACATCGCATCTCAGCTTTCTTTATCTAGGCTAGGTTTATTTTACATCTAGACTAGGTTTGTTTATGAAATACCTCGTTTTAATGATTATTATACAAAAATTCAGTTAGTGTTTGTCATAATGCTAAAATATTTGTTTAGGTATTGAATTTTCTTAATCTGTGATAATAATGGATATAATGACTTCCTTAATTTTTTAAATCATGTTTTAATTTTACTTAAGTAATTTAAACATTTACAAAATTTATATAAACTTATTTTTAAAATTTAATTTTTCAAACTTTTCAAAATTTTTCAATGTAATTTTTCAAACTTTATTGTAACCTTTAATTTCTATGTCCTTTTTTAAAAATTGTATTTCACTCTTTTTTCCAGTTATGTTTTAAAACCATTCTAAACTTTTTTTATCTCTTCAGATATCAGTAAATGAAGCAGCAGCACAACTCTGTAGTCATTTCCCTGCACTACTAACTAGGAGGGAGGAATTGTTTCCCTTGGCAAGACAAGTAGTGAGAGATAGTGGGTACCAGTACTCGAAAGGGCACTCTAGGTACGATTTAAAAGGGTAAACATCTTTTCATTAAGAATTTAGTTGTTGTGAAGTGTTCATTGTTTTGACAAAATCAGCCTTAGGCAAAGTTCTGAAATTTCATCTGTTGTTAAAAATGTAACAATAATGACAAAATAGTGGCAATTGATTTTGATTTAGACTTAAAAACTGGAAATTCTCTTCACTCACTTATGAATTCTCTAAAACCTTGATTGGTTTGTATACAGAAAATGAAAAAAAAAATTTGATTATCAAATAAATTAAGAAATTTGTTACATTTGATAACAATACAGATAATAGTTTTTATATAACTTTTCCTAATGTCTGATTTTGTTGCTTGGTGTTTTGGTGGTGTGTTTGTGTAAAATTACTTTAGCTACATACATTTTAAAACTATAAACAAGTAAGTCTAACCAGTGTGGTTTTATACTGTCACAATCCTCTGTTATTGAATTCTGCCACAACATAAGTAATATGTATATAATTCAATGTTATTCTCCAAAATAAAAAAAAATTAATACTTGGGTCATTGTGACAGTATGACAGTGAGAATATCTAATTAGAGTTTTTAAAATTAAATTTAAAATATCAGAGTATTAAATACTTTCTCATGTAGATCTAGTTTGTTAATCAAAGCTCTTATTGTAGATCTAGTTGGATTTACTTACTGGCTCAGTCTATGCAATATGTAACTAACTCTGTGATGCAGTCAATAACACAATGTTATGTTTTTTACAAATCTTGCATGTTGTGTTACTTATTTTATTTTTTTTCAACAGTTTTAATAGTTAAATAAAAGATAAGAATAATAATTGTTTGAAGTAAACAAAAAAATTAAACTGAATAAAATAAGCTCCAAAGATAAAAACTCATAATTTTTTTTATCAACAACCTAAAAAAAAATTTACTTTATAAACCTATTGTAGCCTGTGAAATACTGTATGAAAAATTAAGAATAATTTATAACAATAAATACTTTTTAAAAATAAAAAATCCATTAAACTTAAATGACACATTTTACACCATAAACTTAAGATGGCCTGTGTGTTACTGTATCAATAATATATTTGTACAGGGCTGCTGAGGTTTTGGTACAACCCAAACTTGAGCAAGGGGAGGCTATCCCATCAACTTCAACTTTACTTTCTTCCTCCACAATTCTAACTATCACCAATGAAGAAAGTTTTAATGAACTACAGGTATATTTCTCCTGAATAATGGATAAACTAATAAACCATGAGTAAACTTTAGGGAATTATAGATTTTAAAAAATTTAGGTCCTACTAACAAAATGATTCACAGTTTGTAGTAAAATTAAAATAGGGTTTCAATTAAATTTCAGAAGGAAAACAGTTCAGTTGAAAGGTGCTTAAATCATAATTCTAATTCCTTTGATACACAGGCAGAACTTACACAGATTACATTAGATCTCACAGAGTTGTCCAAAGAGCAGGATCGCATCCGAAGTGCCTTGAGGGTTCTTCTTGAAGCCAATGACCATGATCAGATGAAGACCTTGACCTCTGAGATGGATGACCTGAATGACCGCCAGTCTGCCTTGACTAAAAAAAGGCAAAGAATAATAAACACCATTGCCAAGTAGGTTTTAATTATTTTCCGTTATAATCTTCAGTAGTCAGGGCAATAAAAATATACTAAAGAAAAAGAAAATTAACTTCGTAAAGAAAATAATTTTTAAAAAAATTCTTCATTTTGTATTTGTTGTTTGAGGATTTTAATATTTCTACTTTTGTTCTAGACATATTTTAATTAATAAAAAAAAAAAATCTTTAACAGCCACTGATTAAGCTAGTATTAAAATTTTGTTTATTAATATAATAAAAATTGAAACTAGAAACAATAAATCAGATTTAAAATTTGAAGAAATTGTGTTTTTCTCAGGTATAGAAAAGGCAGCTCTAAATACTCCGTCCCATCAGGTAAGTTTAGTCATCATATAATACCTAATTTGTTTCCTTATAGAAACTTTGTACAGCACTATTTATTTACCATTGGTATATTTTATCTAAAACAAAAATTTCTAGAAAAATTGTAGTACCTTTAACATTTAGAACTAGACATAGAACTGATTCAAACTGCTTTTGTTCTAAAAATATCCTTGAAGAAACTTTGTACATCACTTGTCTATTTAGTCTTTACAATAATTTATCTAACTAATCTGCTAGTAATCTAGCAGTGCCTTTTAAAACTAGGCTTAGAACTAATGCGAATTGCTTTTGTTTATTCAGTCAGTTTAGCCCGAGATGCCAAGCTGTCCCCAACGCATGGAAACCTGAACCCCAAGATTAAAGGCAGCTACATCTTCACTGACGACTCATCAGTCCCCAACCCACTGAACACGCTGTACATGGCCGCCATACACAATCACAAGGATTCCCTTTTTGAAGAGGGCCTGCGCATCGCCACGCAGTACGGCATGTCGGACTTTGCCCAGGAGTTGATCGGCATGAAAACCAAAGACAAAGACGATGAGCACAGCGATTCTAGCATTAACATGTCCTCCGACAGCAGCGCAACTTCAGCCTTTGCTGCCTTCACCACCCTCTCAGCTTTACCCTCATCCATGCCATCCCCCGCCGTCACTCCTGGGACCCCACCCTTGCACCCCACAGGTGCTAGAAGAGGAAGGCCTCCCTCTTCACACTCAGCCCACCGTATTAAGGCAGCAACTCCAAACAGCTTCACTAAAACCACAGTGGAGAAAAAGAGCTTCACAAACGGATCCTTCCCTAATTCCCCAGCTATGAAATCGCCAAATATTCACGAAAAAAACAATAACTCGTCTTCTGAAACCTCGTCCATTGGAGCGGAGAGCCCGAGTGCTCAGGGCAGTCTGACCACCACCACAACTATCACCAAAAACGGACAAGTCATTGAAGTTGAGACCAGGCGGTCAAGCCGTAGGAAAAACTGTGACCCTGATTACTATCTAATTAACGGTGGCGAGAAGAGATTCCGGACAAGTAGTAATCGCAGGAGTAGCAGCACATCCAGCGAGAGGGTGAGACGACTCTCCTCCTCTTCATCAGCCTCTTCAGCCAACCCTGGCACCCCCACGTCCTCCTCGCCTTGTAAGCCAAACCCTGATCACCCTACAAACGACGACATTATCCGCATGGGGGTTAACGAGCTCCGGCGTCGGGACGGACGTGAAATCCAAAAAGTCATGTTAGATTTTAACCCTGGCAACACAGAAGACGCTGCTGACCATGTCGAGGAGGCTGAAATAAGTGACCTTGATAAGAGGAGTATAAAAAAAACAAATCGTCTAAACGCTTTTCCTGGACACCGTCTTGTTGGAAGTGAATACACAACCTAAAAAGATTTAACATGCTACTTTATTTATTACTTTAAAGCCTTCCGTTAAAATTTCTGATATATTGAACCAAGTTCAAGTACTGCATTTTACTCTCTGATATTGAGACTTGCATAATTTAAGGACTTGTATTGGAATTCCATTTCTTCATAACCATTTCTATAAATATATATATATTTATATATATATGTCGGACATAAACTTTTTATATTACTCATACATCAACAATCATGAACTGAGACTACGACTTCTGTGTATCATAATATTCTAATGTTTCGTGTGCCGCAGCGGAAACCAATTTTTATTGGTGTTGGCTAATTACCGGAAAAACTGCTTGCTCTGTGATGTTGAGCTCATGTATCTGTAATATTCTTTATGCCATCTGTTATATTTTGTGATGGAAGTAGGTTAGACTTGTATTTACCCCCCCCTTTCTCCCGCCCTCTGAATCTGCTGACTGAACTTCTACACTCCATTTAGACAGGCTAAAAGAGGATACAAGACTGGGTACTTATCATTAATCTGGTAAATAATACAAATGTACACAGCTTCATATTTTTGAGCTGACCCGCACCTAGACCTAAACCTAAGAGAAAAATTAACTTTTAAAAACAACTTTTAAATTACTGTGAAAATTGCTATCAGCTTATAAATAACTAGATCTTGTATGGTAAAATATTAAAACTTTTGTGGCAGCTGTATTGAGTTTAGAGAAAGTACCATCTTCACTGCTACGATAGTACAAAATAGTTTAATAATAGTTTACCAACGTATATGAAACCAGTACAAAATAGTTTAATAATAGTTTACCAACGTATATGAAACCGTATAGTTTTTACAAGAACATTTCTTAGCCATATCCACTACTGGACTACTACTGTTACTACAAACACTTTTTGATAATCAGATATTTCTTTCTATTTGTTGGCCTAGATAAAAGTTTCAACTATATTCGTGCTGTAAAAGCTGATAGCTTTAGTTAATTTTTTTTAACCTTGTAACCTTAATTTTTAAACCTTGTATCATTTACTGCTGCTGATGATACAGGAAGAAAAGCCTACATTTTTTTAACATCTCTTATTAAAACATAGTTTTGACTGAAAACGTCTTCATTAAACAGGTGCTTGAATTGTTTAAATAAAATAATAGTCTGTTAAATTAATCTATTAATGTATTATTTACCAAGCCTTACAATTTTTTTTAGAAATTGTTTGCAGTTGTCCATTTTTTAATTTTTCACTGAATAATAATTTTTAAGATAAAAAGGGCAAACATTTGCCCAAAAACACTTAATTAAAATAAATATGATACTAAAATTGTATTATAAATTTTTAAGAAAAAAATACATACAAAACAAAGTAAAAGTTTTTGTTTTGTAAAGTGCCAAACCTTGTGAGGTTGAATTTTTTAATGTAGGACAAATTTTTTTGCTTTTATTTTCTTTTATGTTAGAAATAACTTTTGGATCTTGGGTAAATAATTTTAGTCTGACTTTAATGGGTACTGGTAAATAAATAATTATAAAAGTACATAGTAAAATGTAACAGAAATTCAAGGTAGTGTAGATTAGTAGTTTACACAAAGATTCTTTTATAGCCAGATTATAATTTTTCTTTAACATTTTAAAGGTTCTTTTACCAATCAGACAAAAATTCTTTATAGCATTCCATTATCTCATTTTGGCATTTGAAAACTGTTTAAACCTGCTTTTAAGAATGAATATTTTCCTAATGTAATAACTGTAAATATGGGTTTCACCTTGAAAGAATTGTAATATTTATTATATAAGCATATTTCTTTGAAGAAAGAATTTTTCTATAATATGTGATATTTGTTGCATATTATCAAAGTAAAAAAAAATGGCAAACAACCTAATTTTAAGAAATTGATTAACTTAGGGGGTAGACAGGGTTGCTATCCTATGATGGGCAGCAACAACATGTTTTATAAGTAGTTGGTCAGTTTTGTGCTTCCCACACTTCTGGTCGCCAGAATAGGTGATATTACGATAAAGTAAAAAAAAATTTTTTTCAAAATAAGTTAGTGTATTTGATGTAAAGTGTGTAAAGTCTATATCCATGAATGGATAAAATTGTTAACTGAATACAAGACAAAAGCAGCACAAGAAAGCTGTATCTACTTAACACACTATTAAAAACTTATTTTATGTAAAGTAGCTGCTGCAGCTTAATTATAAAAATTAATATGTTAATTAGAATTTTTCTCGCAACCCGGTTTTACTGTTAAGCCTTAATCGTGTATTTATTATCATTTAGCTATGTTTTAAAATTCTTTTTATACTTCTGAATTTAGCTTGAATTTCTGCAAGTTTTCCTAGAAAGATTTCAGTCTTTGAATATTTAGAAATACCCACAAGAGAAGCTACTCTTTGGTATTTATGGCAAGTTGATACACTGATGATCATGATAATGTGTAAATTTTATTACATTTTATTACTGATTTTTCTCAGTTCCCAGTTATTGTAATTACCGGTAGCTTGACAATATTTTTGTGATATTAATTTGAATGGCATTGGAGGAGAGTGTTTAAGAAAAATGATAATTACGAATTTGTTTCTTTTTAATTTGTTGGCATAATTTTAATAATTTAAAATTTTTAATTGTTTATTTAGAATGAAGCATTGCGGTTTTAATTTTAACCTCATGACCCTTTTTTCTGTCATGTTTACCTTGTTGCTTTGTTTCATTGGACAAAAATTTGTATATAAACAAAATGAACAGGAATTATGTTCACTTTGAATTTTTAGTATATTCATAAAACAGTTTTTTTAAATAAAAAAAATTGTGTGGATGGGCCAATAAAAGTACAAAAGTAAAAAAAAATTAGTTCAACTAAAAAAAATTAAAATTGTATCATTAAGATTTTTTCAGAAGTTATTGTTTTGCTAATTCAATATAAATAATATTATCAAGGGAAATAACCAAACCTGTTTAATTGTTACATCATTTTTTAAAAACAGCAACATTTATACTTAATACAGCCTTCTATTTCAATTTAAGCCAACAATACATTCTTTTTCTTGTGGATGTTGCTCATTAAAATGATAAATATTAGAAATGAGGCGGATAATCTTTTTGCATAATTTTTTCAATTACACCCATTTTTCAAAATTAAAGTGAATCTATCATTACTCTTGAGTATTGATTATAATTGGTTTCTCAATTTGATGTATAATACATTTTAAATTAAACTTCAAAATTAAAAAAACTAAAGTTGAGAAGTTAGTTTATAAGTTTAAGAATATTTATCAATTTTTAAAATAGTAATGTATTTCAGCATATATATAAGTATCCAACAATATTGACATAATCAAGTATTCTATTACTCTAATTAGTGAAATTATTATTGTGCAGATTTGTATTTATTTTACAGTTTGTGTTGACAGTAAAATGTGATGCAATAAAGATTTTTATGAATTTTCGTTTTAATTTTATTTGGAGTTTTAAAAAAATATTTTTCAAAGCGCAGGTATTTGTGAAATGGAGAAGGGTAACAAGTTTGTTCCTAATTGTTGCATATATATCTAATTAGCTAAAAACAACGCATGGAATTCTGGTGAATCCACTTTAAAAATAACGTATTTGTGGACAAAAACACCAAGACAGCTTGAATCAACAAGGGAACAAGGGAGATAACTCAATTGCCATTGCAATGAAACGTTTTGTATGTTTATTCTCCCTTGACACAATCTTTTCATTTGTAAACTAAAATAAACCCAACTGCTGATACTTATACTATACCTACAAATAACAGTGTTTTACATGTCTATAGACCACAGTTTCACAGTGTACAGCATTTCTTTGACGTTCCAAAATATCGGGTTTAATGCGTGCTGCCAAGTTCGTTTTAATTGCTATTTTCTTTCTATTTAACATGATTAAATGAAAAAAACAAACGAGAATCGTGTTTATTTATATTTATGACCTCGTAGCATGGATGGATGATGACGCAATCACCCAGTGATCTACCAGACGATAATCCACAAGTACGTGTAAGGTATAGATTTCAAATTAAAATTTTTACGGAAAGAGCCAAGGGTAGTTTTATCATAAGGGGATAATGGTATCTATTTTGTTTGCTGAATAGTGTGATCAGTTTTGGGGATGTCATTATGTATATTATCATTGGTCAGATGTTTTATTCTGGCCAATGTCATCTTTTGGCTGTATGATGTAAATTATTGGAGAAGTATTTCATATGCCCCATTTGTCTACCGCCCCCCCCTCCCCTCCCCTCCCCCCCCCCCCCCCCCCCCCCCCGGTAAAGTGACATTCAGATTGTTGAATAGGTTTACCTGATTTTATCACAAAAACACTTTTCTGTTTTAATTATAAATTTTTATCATGAAAAAAATCGTCAACAAATCAGTGTATGTCAAACATTGTGTAAAGAATAGTCAATTTAAACATTGTGTAATTTTTATAGAAAATTTTAAAATAAAGGCAGCCCTTGCAAGGGTATTTTTTTCTTCCAAGGGAAGTAATTTATAGATGTGGTATTTCCAACCTTGTAAAAAAAAGTAACCTCCCCTATTATCAACAAATTTCCCTTGGCATCGATAAAAACTTAAGCTCGAACCAGAGACATTGGACCAATGTAATCATGTCTAGACTTTTGAGTTATCTTCCCTTTTTTTTGTACCCGCCATCTTTATTTTGGCAATTGGTGATGCAGTTATCACATTCTACTTGCTGGTTTGTTACAAAGTTA
>NW_026734127.1:7500-10000 GCF_028476545.2 Physella acuta
GTAGCTTAATCTAGTACAAAATCTAAAAGTTGTGATAAATTAAATTGAAATTAAACACGATAGACTTAAATCTAGAGTTAAGGAATAAAACCGACCCGCGAACCAGCTACTAAATGGTTCGATAAGACTTATCTCAAATACAATCGTTTTCTATCAGTGTTATGCCTTCAATCGATACTTTTTGATGAAATAAATACTTAAATGATTTAATGAATGCATATATACATGTAATTAATGAGTGAAAGTATGTATAAAGTATTAGATAAATTAATAATAAACCGACCCAGCTACTAAATGGTTCGATAAGACTTATCTCAAATACAATCGTTTTCTGTAATTGTTATGCCTTAAATTGATAATTTTTAGTTAAACAAATACTTAACTAATGAAATAAATACATAGATAAATGTATTTAATGAATTAAAGTATGTATAAAGTATTATATAAATTAATAATAAACCGAATCCGACCAAATTTAAATCTAAAACCACGATCGGCGGCGTAATGAAGTGTATCGTAAACCCGTTTTTTTTATAATTTAAAATGTAATGACAGAACTCCCAAAACAACAATACACATACATATTAGTACTATGGTGAATTGTAGTTGTATTAGGACCGTAATTATAGTTAATTAAGGAACCATTCATTGTCTTCGCTCTGTTATGTACGTCGTCGTTTAATCGACACGGCATATTTGGCTTGAATCTAGAAAAATTCAAACTCTAACCCTAAGGTAGACAGGCAGGGTAAATAAATGTGGGTGATCTCTCATAAAATTGTCTTCTAGGAATTATTTTTATATAGACTATCTTTTCTGTAGAGTTTAAGTGGACAAGCGCGGACGAAATAGAGCGCAAAATTTAAAATGAATTAAAAATTTTCATCAGACCGGAAGTAGGCATAACCTAGGCGCCATGTTTCCGTCGTACAAGTTTTCACCGTTGCAGTCACCGTTTCAATCGCTCTTCGTGTGGACGTGTATTATTTCTAGTCATGTGTTGTGTAGATGATTCGCTTAAGGTAGGTGTTCGGACTTATTTCTTTAATATTAATTAAACCGTATTTGCCTTGTCGGCCTTAAAATAAAGCTATTTTTTTTTCATCGCAATCGAAGTGTTAGATCTAGAATCTAGTTCCCGCCTCCGCTTCGCTAATTCGACTTAATGTAACTATGACACAACTATTAAATCTAGAGTCTCTATTTTAATTAAATAATTAGGAATTCTATCTCTAGATGATATCTAATCTATTCCCACACGTGTGTGCAAGTAGGATTTAACGTCAGAACAGGTGTGGTGGTCTAGGCGTCGCTATTTTTGACGGTAGGAATTTTTTTTTTAAATTCGTAAAATTTTATATAGACTTTATATAGCAATTTACTAAGACCGACCCTAACGCCCAGTAAATATTTAATTACCACATTGTTATGGACACGGTGTATTAGGTAGGGCCGAGGGCTATCCATAGGTACCAATTTTTAAATTTTGTGACAATTAGGAGCCGAGTTATAAAATAAATTTAAAATACTGGTTCTGGTCTTAGACTTTATATAGCAATTTACTAAGACCGACCTTAATACCCATTAATTATTTAATTAGCGCATAGTTATGGACATCCTGTATTAGGTTGGGCCCAGGGCTATCCGTAGGTACCAAGTTTATAATTTTGTGACGATTATTAGTCGAGTTATAAAATAAATAAAAAAAACTGGTTCTGGTTTGCACTACATTTCTTTCTTCTTTAACGGCGGACTCCCGGTCCAGCCCCATGGGTTACCCGTGAGCCGGGGCCTCGTTAGCCTGGACGGCTCCGATGTGACCGCGGATTGTTGTGGCCCGCCTCAGCCCGAGTCGAGATCACCCTTCCGATCGAAGGTGGACGCCATAGGGCGCCCGGGATAGCCCGGGGCGCTGTTCGTCACCCGAGCGCAGGGGCGCCGGGAGACGCCCCCGGTGAAGTTTGGCGGGTGATTCTGGTAGAGCTCCCCACCCCGATCGCAGGACACCCCTCGCCGCCCGCCCAGGTGTCGAGGTGGCCGCGGGGGAACTCGGGGCGTTTTGGCTCCCCCTTGTGCCGGAGCGGCGCCCTCGGTCCCAGAACGCCCCTGGCGGGTGATTCGCATGCCCCCTGGGGTGGGGAACGCGGGTGGGTGGTCGTAAAGCGTGTAACCGCAGTGGGGGCGGCCCCTTAGTCGGGGGCGCCAAAGTTGGCACCCCACCTGGGGCGCCCCCCGGAAGTGTGGCGCCCGCGCGAGTGAGCCCCGTAGATGCGCCCCGACACCCCCGCGCCGCCCCCCGGGTCGCGGCACCCCCGGCGCCCTCCGTGCGGGCTCCCCTCATGGGGCGGCACCCCGGTCCTCCCCGAGACTATGTACCCGATTTTTCGGTTTAACACTAGAGGTATGGGCAGAAATACGGCGGTTAAAACGGTCTGTATCTACTATTGTGGAGGTGAGTGTCGGTGAAGCCTCTATGTGACGCTAGGATCCGCGCTCCCTC
>NW_026734127.1:17500-20000 GCF_028476545.2 Physella acuta
GTCGTTAGTCTAACAGAGCTGGCGAATGACGGTGGTTGTTCTATGTTTAAATACATTAAAACTACATTTCACTTTGCGCTGAATGTACGTGGATATTAAAAACCCAATTGAAAAATTTGGTTGAGTTCATCCCGCCGTTTACCCGAATTTTAAAAAAATTGTGAAAAATAAAAAAAAAATAGATGAGCTGAAGTTTGATGGGTTGCCGATCAGACCGCCTCGACTTAGCGGCATTCCCGCGTAGAGTGATCGAGAGTTTTCCAGTCTCAAGCTCGCCCAGTGTAAAGACGCGGCATTGCCGTAGAGGCTAAGCTGCTAAGTAGAGACGGTGTTTGTACAACTATATTTCACTTTATATTCTTAACCAATGTATGTGTTGTAGAAAGCAGATTTTTCTCATCCCGCCGTTTACCTGAAACGAATAAAAATTTATTTTGTACAAAATTAAAAACATTAGTGTTTCCAATAAACTACATTTCACGTTTTCTAATTTAAACTTAAACGAATGACTGGTATCAAAATATAGGATCTATGTGAAAATAAAAACACGGTGTAAGAGTTTTCAAACCTCGGTAATGCCGTCTAAGACCAACTAGTCGACCGAAGGGACAGTAGTTTTCCGGTCGATAAGACATATCAGCCCGGTATCGCCAAAGTTAATTACGATCGGTCATAATAAACTAAATTTAAAATAAATAAATAACCCAAACGTGTGTATACATCATGTGGTACGTATTCAGTTCTATTCTAACTGGAATATATATTTTAAGAATCAATGAACTTAAGTTTTAAAACCAAACCGAAATCGCGCGAGTCGTCGTTGTAAAACTAGATTTAACAAACGGCTGCGTAATATTAGACTTAAAAATATTATATAATATCCTCTATTGATTAAATAGTGAAAAATAAGCTTCAATGTAGCTTAATCTAGTACAAAATCTAAAAGTTGTGATAAATTAAATTGAAATTAAACACGATAGACTTAAATCTAGAGTTAAGGAATAAAACCGACCCGCGAACCAGCTACTAAATGGTTCGATAAGACTTATCTCAAATACAATCGTTTTCTATCAGTGTTATGCCTTCAATCGATACTTTTTGATGAAATAAATACTTAAATGATTTAATGAATGCATATATACATGTAATTAATGAGTGAAAGTATGTATAAAGTATTAGATAAATTAATAATAAACCGACCCAGCTACTAAATGGTTCGATAAGACTTATCTCAAATACAATCGTTTTCTGTAATTGTTATGCCTTAAATTGATAATTTTTAGTTAAACAAATACTTAACTAATGAAATAAATACATAGATAAATGTATTTAATGAATTAAAGTATGTATAAAGTATTATAAAATTAATAATAAACCGAATCCGACCAAATTTAAATCTAAAACCACGATCGGCGGCGTAATGAAGTGTATCGTAAACCCGTTTTTTTTATAATTTAAAATGTAATGACAGAACTCCCAAAACAACAATACACATACATATTAGTACTATGGTGAATTGTAGTTGTATTAGGACCGTAATTATAGTTAATTAAGGAACCATTCATTGTCTTCGCTCTGTTATGTACGTCGTCGTTTAATCGACACGGCATATTTGGCTTGAATCTAGAAAAATTCAAACTCTAACCCTAAGGTAGACAGGCAGGGTAAATAAATGTGGGTGATCTCTCATAAAATTGTCTTCTAGGAATTATTTTTATATAGACTATCTTTTCTGTAGAGTTTAAGTGGACAAGCGCGGACGAAATAGAGCGCAAAATTTAAAATGAATTAAAAATTTTCATCAGACCGGAAGTAGGCATAACCTAGGCGCCATGTTTCCGTCGTACAAGTTTTCACCGTTGCAGTCACCGTTTCAATCGCTCTTCGTGTGGACGTGTATTATTTCTAGTCATGTGTTGTGTAGATGATTCGCTTAAGGTAGGTGTTCGGACTTATTTCTTTAATATTAATTAAACCGTATTTGCCTTGTCGGCCTTAAAATAAAGCTATTTTTTTTTCATCGCAATCGAAGTGTTAGATCTAGAATCTAGTTCCCGCCTCCGCTTCGCTAATTCGACTTAATGTAACTATGACACAACTATTAAATCTAGAGTCTCTATTTTAATTAAATAATTAGGAATTCTATCTCTAGATGATATCTAATCTATTCCCACACGTGTGTGCAAGTAGGATTTAACGTCAGAACAGGTGTGGTGGTCTAGGCGTCGCTATTTTTGACGGTAGGAATTTTTTTTTTAAATTCGTAAAATTTTATATAGACTTTATATAGCAATTTACTAAGACCGACCCTAACGCCCAGTAAATATTTAATTACCACATTGTTATGGACACGGTGTATTAGGTAGGGCCGAGGGCTATCCATAGGTACCAATTTTTAAATTTTGTGACAATTAGGAGCCGAGTTATAAAATAAATTTAAAATACTGGTTCTGGTCTTAGACTTTATATAGCAATTTACTAAGACCGACCTTAATACCCA
>NW_026734127.1:30000-32500 GCF_028476545.2 Physella acuta
TCGTCGTTTAATCGACACGGCATATTTGGCTTGAATCTAGAAAAATTCAAACTCTAACCCTAAGGTAGACAGGCAGGGTAAATAAATGTGGGTGATCTCTCATAAAATTGTCTTCTAGGAATTATTTTTATATAGACTATCTTTTCTGTAGAGTTTAAGTGGACAAGCGCGGACGAAATAGAGCGCAAAATTTAAAATGAATTAAAAATTTTCATCAGACCGGAAGTAGGCATAACCTAGGCGCCATGTTTCCGTCGTACAAGTTTTCACCGTTGCAGTCACCGTTTCAATCGCTCTTCGTGTGGACGTGTATTATTTCTAGTCATGTGTTGTGTAGATGATTCGCTTAAGGTAGGTGTTCGGACTTATTTCTTTAATATTAATTAAAACCGTATTTGCCTTGTCGGCCTTAAAATAAAGCTATTTTTTTTCATCGCAATCGAAGTGTTAGATCTAGAAATCTAGTTCCCGCCTCCGCTTCGCTAATTCGACTTAATGTAACTATGACACAACTATTAATCTAGAGTCTCTATTTTAATTAAATAATTAGGAATTCTATCTCTAGATGATATCTAATCTATTCCCACACGTGTGTGCAAGTAGGATTTTAACGTCAGAACAGGTGTGGTGGTCTAAGGCGTTCGCTATTTTTGACGGTAGGAAATTTTTTTTTAAATTCGTAAAATTTTATATAGACTTTATATAGCAATTTACTAAGACCGACCCTAACGCCCAGTAAATATTTAATTACCACATTGTTATGGACCACGGTGTATTAGGTAGGGCCGAGGGCTATCCATAGGTACCAATTTTTAAATTTTGTGACAATTAGGAGCCGAGTTATAAAATAAATTTAAAATACTGGTTCTGGTCTTAGACTTATATAGCAATTTACTAAGGACCGACCTTAATACCCATTAATTATTTAATTAGCGCATAGTTATGGACATCCTGTATTAGGTTGGGCCCAGGGCTATCCGTAGGTACCAAGTTTATAATTTTGTGACGATTATTAGTCGAGTTATAAAATAAATAAAAAAAACTGGTTCTGGTTTGCACTACATTTCTTTCTTCTTTAACGGCGGACTCCCGGTCCAGCCCCATGGGTTACCCGTGAGCCGGGGCCCTCGTTAGCCTGGACGGCTCCGATGTGACCGCGATTGTTGTGGCCCGCCTCAGCCCGAGTCGAGATCACCCTTCCGATCGAAGGTGGCAGCCCGAGTCGAGATCACCCTTCCGATCGAAGGTGGACGCCATAGGGCGCCCGGGATAGCCCGGGGCGCTGTTCGTCACCCGAGCGCAGGGGCGCCGGGAGACGCCCCCGGTGAAGTTTGGCGGGTGATTCTGGTAGAGCTCCCCACCCCGATCGCAGGACACCCCTCGCCGCCCGCCCAGGTGTCGAGGTGGCCGCGGGGGAACTCGGGGCGTTTTGGCTCCCCCTTGTGCCGGAGCGGCGCCCTCGGTCCCCAGAACGCCCCTGGCGGGTGATTCGCATGCCCCCTGGGGTGGGGAACGCGGGTGGGTGGTCGTAAAGCGTGTAACCGCAGTGGGGGCGGCCCCTTAGTCGGGGGCGCCAAAGTTGGCACCCCACCTGGGGCGCCCCCCGGAAGTGTGGCGCCCGCGCGAGTGAGCCCCGTAGATGCGCCCCGACACCCCCGCGCCGCCCCCCGGGTCGCGGCACCCCCGGCGCCCTCCGTGCGGGCTCCCCTCATGGGGCGGCACCCCGGTCCTCCCCGAGACTATGTACCCGATTTTTCGGTTTAACACTAGAGGTATGGGCAGAAATACGGCGGTTAAAACGGTCTGTATCTACTATTGTGGAGGTGAGTGTCGGTGAAGCCTCTATGTGACGCTAGGATCCGCGCTCCCTCGCAGCCAGCGACATGTGCCCGATCTGACCGTGCGTGGCTCAGTCTCCCGACTAGCTTCCCGGTAAAATGCGGGCTCGGCGCGCAGGTCGCGCCAGTGAAGGTAAAAGTACGTGTCCGTAGCGTGAAGCCAGCGGCGACGCGCAGTGCTAACGCAACCAAGCAGTATTGGTGGCTCGATAAAAGTCTCGCACTGGCCCAGCCCTCGGAACGGGCGACGGGTCTGCAAAACGCAGTCGGCTCGATGCAAATCGAGAGATTTCCCGGCGACGCCGTGTTTACGGTGAAGGGGGAAATGTGAGCGGTCCGATGTGAAAAAATCCGGGAATGCCGGGATCCGTTCTCTCGCTAGAGCGTTGTCTCCCGTCCCGCGATGTGTTGTGGAAAAACGTCTCGCAAACGATAGCTATCTGGTTGATCCTGCCAGTAGTCATATGCTTGTCTCAAAGATTAAGCCATGCATGTCTAAGTTCACACTGTCCCATGGTGAAACCGCGAATGGCTCATTAAATCAGTCGAGGTTCCTTAGATGACACGATCCTACTTGGATAACTGTGGCAATTCTAGAGCTAATACATGCAATCGAAGCTCCGACCTTTATCGGGAAGAGCGCTTTTATTAGTTCAAAACCA
>NW_026734127.1:40000-42500 GCF_028476545.2 Physella acuta
ATAAGACATATCAGCCCGGTATCGCCAAAGTTAATTACGATCGGTCATAATAAACTAAATTTAAAATAAATAAATAACCCAAACGTGTGTATACATCATGTGGTACGTATTCAGTTCTATTCTAACTGGAATATATATTTTAAGAATCAATGAACTTAAGTTTTAAAACCAAACCGAAATCGCGCGAGTCGTCGTTGTAAAACTAGATTTAACAAACGGCTGCGTAATATTAGACTTAAAAATATTATATAATATCCTCTATTGATTAAATAGTGAAAAATAAGCTTCAATGTAGCTTAATCTAGTACAAAATCTAAAAGTTGTGATAAATTAAATTGAAATTAAACACGATAGACTTAAATCTAGAGTTAAGGAATAAAACCGACCCGCGAACCAGCTACTAAATGGTTCGATAAGACTTATCTCAAATACAATCGTTTTCTATCAGTGTTATGCCTTCAATCGATACTTTTTGATGAAATAAATACTTAAATGATTTAATGAATGCATATATACATGTAATTAATGAGTGAAAGTATGTATAAAGTATTAGATAAATTAATAATAAACCGACCCAGCTACTAAATGGTTCGATAAGACTTATCTCAAATACAATCGTTTTCTGTAATTGTTATGCCTTAAATTGATAATTTTTAGTTAAACAAATACTTAACTAATGAAATAAATACATAGATAAATGTATTTAATGAATTAAAGTATGTATAAAGTATTATATAAATTAATAATAAACCGAATCCGACCAAATTTAAATCTAAAACCACGATCGGCGGCGTAATGAAGTGTATCGTAAACCCGTTTTTTTTATAATTTAAAATGTAATGACAGAACTCCCAAAACAACAATACACATACATATTAGTACTATGGTGAATTGTAGTTGTATTAGGACCGTAATTATAGTTAATTAAGGAACCATTCATTGTCTTCGCTCTGTTATGTACGTCGTCGTTTAATCGACACGGCATATTTGGCTTGAATCTAGAAAAATTCAAACTCTAACCCTAAGGTAGACAGGCAGGGTAAATAAATGTGGTGTGATCTCTCATAAAATTGTCTTCTAGGAATTATTTTTATATAGACTATCTTTTCTGTAGAGTTTAAGTGGACAAGCGCGGACGAAATAGAGCGCAAAATTTAAAATGAATTAAAAATTTTCATCAGACCGGAAGTAGGCATAACCTAGGCGCCATGTTTCCGTCGTACAAGTTTTCACCGTTGCAGTCACCGTTTCAATCGCTCTTCGTGTGGACGTGTATTATTTCTAGTCATGTGTTGTGTAGATGATTCGCTTAAGGTAGGTGTTCGGACTTATTTCTTTAATATTAATTAAACCGTATTTGCCTTGTCGGCCTTAAAATAAAGCTATTTTTTTTTCATCGCAATCGAAGTGTTAGATCTAGAATCTAGTTCCCGCCTCCGCTTCGCTAATTCGACTTAATGTAACTATGACACAACTATTAAATCTAGAGTCTCTATTTTAATTAAATAATTAGGAATTCTATCTCTAGATGATATCTAATCTATTCCCACACGTGTGTGCAAGTAGGATTTAACGTCAGAACAGGTGTGGTGGTCTAGGCGTCGCTATTTTTGACGGTAGGAATTTTTTTTTTAAATTCGTAAAATTTTATATAGACTTTATATAGCAATTTACTAAGACCGACCCTAACGCCCAGTAAATATTTAATTACCACATTGTTATGGACACGGTGTATTAGGTAGGGCCGAGGGCTATCCATAGGTACCAATTTTTAAATTTTGTGACAATTAGGAGCCGAGTTATAAAATAAATTTAAAATACTGGTTCTGGTCTTAGACTTTATATAGCAATTTACTAAGACCGACCTTAATACCCATTAATTATTTAATTAGCGCATAGTTATGGACATCCTGTATTAGGTTGGGCCCAGGGCTATCCGTAGGTACCAAGTTTATAATTTATTAGTCGAGTTATAAAATAAATAAAAAAAACTGGTTCTGGTTTGCACTACATTTCTTTCTTCTTTAACGGCGGACTCCCGGTCCAGCCCCATGGGTTACCCGTGAGCCGGGCCTCGTTAGCCTGGACGGCTCCGATGTGACCGCGGATTGTTGTGGCCCGCCTCAGCCCGAGTCGAGATCACCCTTCCGATCGAAGGTGGACGCCATAGGGCGCCCGGGATAGCCCGGGGCGCTGTTCGTCACCCGAGCGCAGGGGCGCCGGGAGACGCCCCCGGTGAAGTTTGGCGGGTGATTCTGGTAGAGCTCCCCACCCCGATCGCAGGACACCCCTCGCCGCCCGCCCAGGTGTCGAGGTGGCCGCGGGGGAACTCGGGGCGTTTTGGCTCCCCCTTGTGCCGGAGCGGCGCCCTCGGTCCCAGAACGCCCCTGGCGGGTGATTCGCATGCCCCCTGGGGTGGGGAACGCGGGTGGGTGGTCGTAAAGCGTGTAACCGCAGTGGGGGCGGCCCCTTAGTCGGGGGCGCCAAAGTTGGCACCCCA
>NW_026734127.1:50000-52500 GCF_028476545.2 Physella acuta
GCGCTGCGTCGCCGTCGTCCATCGAAGAGAGACAGGCAATGGCATGGGACGACGTGTCGTCTCATGCGCCTGTTTCTTTTTTTTTTTATTCAAAGTTTTGCACTACATTTCACTTTTCGTCATTCGGTCGGACTTTGAAAATTTTCAAAGTCCGAAAAAAAATGTCTCAAAGTTTCATCGTGCGAGTGGCAGTTCACCGATCAAACCGACTTTATTTTGCGGCATTGCCGTACTGTGGCCGCAAGTGATCGAGAGGTCGCCCGTTCCACCGAGGATGCGAAGCGGCGAGTCGTTAGTCTAACAGAGCTGGCGAATGACGGTGGTTGTTCTATGTTTAAATACATTAAAACTACATTTCACTTTGCGCTGAATGTACGTGGATATTAAAAACCCAATTGAAAAATTTGGTTGAGTTCATCCCGCCGTTTACCCGAATTTTAAAAAAATTGTGAAAAATAAAAAAAAAATAGATGAGCTGAAGTTTGATGGGTTGCCGATCAGACCGCCTCGACTTAGCGGCATTCCCGCGTAGAGTGATCGAGAGTTTTCCAGTCTCAAGCTCGCCCAGTGTAAAGACGCGGCATTGCCGTAGAGGCTAAGCTGCTAAGTAGAGACGGTGTTTGTACAACTATATTTCACTTTATATTCTTAACCAATGTATGTGTTGTAGAAAGCAGATTTTTCTCATCCCGCCGTTTACCTGAAACGAATAAAAATTTATTTTGTACAAAATTAAAAACATTAGTGTTTCCAATAAACTACATTTCACGTTTTCTAATTTAAACTTAAACGAATGACTGGTATCAAAATATAGGATCTATGTGAAAATAAAAACACGGTGTAAGAGTTTTTCAAACCTCGGTAATGCCGTCTAAGACCAACTAGTCGACCGAAGGGACAGTAGTTTTCCGGTCGATAAGACATATCAGCCCGGTATCGCCAAAGTTAATTACGATCGGTCATAATAAACTAAATTTAAAATAAATAAATAACCCAAACGTGTGTATACATCATGTGGTACGTATTCAGTTCTATTCTAACTGGAATATATATTTTAAGAATCAATGAACTTAAGTTTTAAAACCAAACCGAAATCGCGCGAGTCGTCGTTGTAAAACTAGATTTAACAAACGGCTGCGTAATATTAGACTTAAAAATATTATATAATATCCTCTATTGATTAAATAGTGAAAAATAAGCTTCAATGTAGCTTAATCTAGTACAAAATCTAAAAGTTGTGATAAATTAAATTGAAATTAAACACGATAGACTTAAATCTAGAGTTAAGGAATAAAACCGACCCGCGAACCAGCTACTAAATGGTTCGATAAGACTTATCTCAAATACAATCGTTTTCTATCAGTGTTATGCCTTCAATCGATACTTTTTGATGAAATAAATACTTAAATGATTTAATGAATGCATATATACATGTAATTAATGAGTGAAAGTATGTATAAAGTATTAGATAAATTAATAATAAACCGACCCAGCTACTAAATGGTTCGATAAGACTTATCTCAAATACAATCGTTTTCTGTAATTGTTATGCCTTAAATTGATAATTTTTAGTTAAACAAATACTTAACTAATGAAATAAATACATAGATAAATGTATTTAATGAATTAAAGTATGTATAAAGTATTATATAAATTAATAATAAACCGAATCCGACCAAATTTAAATCTAAAACCACGATCGGCGGCGTAATGAAGTGTATCGTAAACCCGTTTTTTTTATAATTTAAAATGTAATGACAGAACTCCCAAAACAACAATACACATACATATTAGTACTATGGTGAATTGTAGTTGTATTAGGACCGTAATTATAGTTAATTAAGGAACCATTCATTGTCCTTCGCTCTGTTATGTACGTCGTCGTTTAATCGACACGGCATATTTGGCTTGAATCTAGAAAAATTCAAACTCTAACCCTAAGGTAGACAGGCAGGGTAAATAAATGTGGGTGATCTCTCATAAAATTGTCTTCTAGGAATTATTTTTATATAGACTATCTTTTCTGTAGAGTTTAAGTGGACAAGCGCGGACGAAATAGAGCGCAAAATTTAAAATGAATTAAAAATTTTCATCAGGACCGGAAGTAGGCATAAACCTAGGCGCCATGTTTCCGTCGTACAAGTTTTCACCGTTGCAGTCACCGTTTCAATCGCTCTTCGTGTGGACGTGTATTATTTCTAGTCATGTGTTGTGTAGATGATTCGCTTAAGGTAGGTGTTCGGACTTATTTCTTTAATATTAATTAAACCGTATTTGCCTTGTCGGCCTTAAAATAAAGCTATTTTTTTTTTCATCGCAATCGAAGTGTTAGATCTAGAATCTAGTTCCCGCCTCCGCTTCGCTAATTCGACTTAATGTAACTATGACACAACTATTAAATCTAGAGTCTCTATTTTAATTAAATAATAGGAATTCTATCTCTAGATGATATCTAATCTATTCCCACACGTGTGTGCAAGTAGGATTTAACGTCAGAACA
>NW_026734127.1:62500-65000 GCF_028476545.2 Physella acuta
ATACTTAACTAATGAAATAAATACATAGATAAATGTATTTAATGAATTAAAGTATGTATAAAGTATTATATAAATTAATAATAAACCGAATCCGACCAAATTTAAATCTAAAACCACGATCGGCGGCGTAATGAAGTGTATCGTAAACCCGTTTTTTTTATAATTTAAAATGTAATGACAGAACTCCCAAAACAACAATACACATACATATTAGTACTATGGTGAATTGTAGTTGTATTAGGACCGTAATTATAGTTAATTAAGGAACCATTCATTGTCTTCGCTCTGTTATGTACGTCGTCGTTTAATCGACACGGCATATTTGGCTTGAATCTAGAAAAATTCAAACTCTAACCCTAAGGTAGACAGGCAGGGTAAATAAATGTGGGTGATCTCTCATAAAATTGTCTTCTAGGAATTATTTTTATATAGACTATCTTTTCTGTAGAGTTTAAGTGGACAAGCGCGGACGAAATAGAGCGCAAAATTTAAAATGAATTAAAAATTTTCATCAGACCGGAAGTAGGCATAACCTAGGCGCCATGTTTCCGTCGTACAAGTTTTCACCGTTGCAGTCACCGTTTCAATCGCTCTTCGTGTGGACGTGTATTATTTCTAGTCATGTGTTGTGTAGATGATTCGCTTAAGGTAGGTGTTCGGACTTATTTCTTTAATATTAATTAAACCGTATTTGCCTTGTCGGCCTTAAAATAAAGCTATTTTTTTTTCATCGCAATCGAAGTGTTAGATCTAGAATCTAGTTCCCGCCTCCGCTTCGCTAATTCGACTTAATGTAACTATGACACAACTATTAAATCTAGAGTCTCTATTTTAATTAAATAATTAGGAATTCTATCTCTAGATGATATCTAATCTATTCCCACACGTGTGTGCAAGTAGGATTTAACGTCAGAACAGGTGTGGTGGTCTAGGCGTCGCTATTTTTGACGGTAGGAATTTTTTTTTTAAATTCGTAAAATTTTATATAGACTTTATATAGCAATTTACTAAGACCGACCCTAACGCCCAGTAAATATTTAATTACCACATTGTTATGGACACGGTGTATTAGGTAGGGCCGAGGGCTATCCATAGGTACCAATTTTTAAATTTTGTGACAATTAGGAGCCGAGTTATAAAATAAATTTAAAATACTGGTTCTGGTCTTAGACTTTATATAGCAATTTACTAAGACCGACCTTAATACCCATTAATTATTTAATTAGCGCATAGTTATGGACATCCTGTATTAGGTTGGGCCCAGGGCTATCCGTAGGTACCAAGTTTTAATTTTGTGACGATTATTAGTCGAGTTATAAAATAAATAAAAAAAACTGGTTCTGGTTTGCACTACATTTCTTTCTTCTTTAACGGCGGACTCCCGGTCCAGCCCCATGGGTTACCCGTGAGCCGGGGCCTCGTTAGCCTGGACGGCTCCGATGTGACCGCGGATTGTTGTGGCCCGCCTCAGCCCGAGTCGAGATCACCCTTCCGATCGAAGGTGGACGCCATAGGGCGCCCGGGATAGCCCGGGGCGCTGTTCGTCACCCGAGCGCAGGGGCGCCGGGAGACGCCCCCGGTGAAGTTTGGCGGGTGATTCTGGTAGAGCTCCCCACCCCGATCGCAGGACACCCCTCGCCGCCCGCCCAGGTGTCGAGGTGGCCGCGGGGGAACTCGGGGCGTTTTGGCTCCCCCTTGTGCCGGAGCGGCGCCCTCGGTCCCAGAACGCCCCTGGCGGGTGATTCGCATGCCCCCTGGGGTGGGGAACGCGGGTGGGTGGTCGTAAAGCGTGTAACCGCAGTGGGGGCGGCCCCTTAGTCGGGGGCGCCAAAGTTGGCACCCCACCTGGGGCGCCCCCCGGAAGTGTGGCGCCCGCGCGAGTGAGCCCCGTAGATGCGCCCCGACACCCCCGCGCCGCCCCCCGGGTCGCGGCACCCCCGGCGCCCTCCGTGCGGGCTCCCCTCATGGGGCGGCACCCCGGTCCTCCCCGAGACTATGTACCCGATTTTTCGGTTTAACACTAGAGGTATGGGCAGAAATACGGCGGTTAAAACGGTCTGTATCTACTATTGTGGAGGTGAGTGTCGGTGAAGCCTCTATGTGACGCTAGGATCCGCGCTCCCTCGCAGCCAGCGACATGTGCCCGATCTGACCGTGCGTGGCTCAGTCTCCCGACTAGCTTCCCGGTAAAATGCGGGCTCGGCGCGCAGGTCGCGCCAGTGAAGGTAAAAGTACGTGTCCGTAGCGTGAAGCCAGCGGCGACGCGCAGTGCTAACGCAACCAAGCAGTATTGGTGGCTCGATAAAAGTCTCGCACTGGCCCAGCCCTCGGAACGGGCGACGGGTCTGCAAAACGCAGTCGGCTCGATGCAAATCGAGAGATTTCCCGGCGACGCCGTGTTTACGGTGAAGGGGGAAATGTGAGCGGTCCGATGTGAAAAAATCCGGGAATGCCGGGATCCGTTCTCTCGCTAGAGCGTTGTCTCCCGTCCCGCGATGTG
>NW_026734127.1:72500-73808 GCF_028476545.2 Physella acuta
GTTGTAGAAAGCAGATTTTTCTCATCCCGCCGTTTACCTGAAACGAATAAAAATTTATTTTGTACAAAATTAAAAACATTAGTGTTTCCAATAAACTACATTTCACGTTTTCTAATTTAAACTTAAACGAATGACTGGTATCAAAATATAGGATCTATGTGAAAATAAAAACACGGTGTAAGAGTTTTCAAACCTCGGTAATGCCGTCTAAGACCAACTAGTCGACCGAAGGGACAGTAGTTTTCCGGTCGATAAGACATATCAGCCCGGTATCGCCAAAGTTAATTACGATCGGTCATAATAAACTAAATTTAAAATAAATAAATAACCCAAACGTGTGTATACATCATGTGGTACGTATTCAGTTCTATTCTAACTGGAATATATATTTTAAGAATCAATGAACTTAAGTTTTAAAACCAAACCGAAATCGCGCGAGTCGTCGTTGTAAAACTAGATTTAACAAACGGCTGCGTAATATTAGACTTAAAAATATTATATAATATCCTCTATTGATTAAATAGTGAAAAATAAGCTTCAATGTAGCTTAATCTAGTACAAAATCTAAAAGTTGTGATAAATTAAATTGAAATTAAACACGATAGACTTAAATCTAGAGTTAAGGAATAAAACCGACCCGCGAACCAGCTACTAAATGGTTCGATAAGACTTATCTCAAATACAATCGTTTTCTATCAGTGTTATGCCTTCAATCGATACTTTTTGATGAAATAAATACTTAAATGATTTAATGAATGCATATATACATGTAATTAATGAGTGAAAGTATGTATAAAGTATTAGATAAATTAATAATAAACCGACCCAGCTACTAAATGGTTCGATAAGACTTATCTCAAATACAATCGTTTTCTGTAATTGTTATGCCTTAAATTGATAATTTTTAGTTAAACAAATACTTAACTAATGAAATAAATACATAGATAAATGTATTTAATGAATTAAAGTATGTATAAAGTATTATATAATTAATAATAAACCGAATCCGACCAAATTTAAATCTAAAACCACGATCGGCGGCGTAATGAAGTGTATCGTAAACCCGTTTTTTTTATAATTTAAAATGTAATGACAGAACTCCCAAAACAACAATACACATACATATTAGTACTATGGTGAATTGTAGTTGTATTAGGACCGTAATTATAGTTAATTAAGGAACCATTCATTGTCTTCGCTCTGTTATGTACGTCGTCGTTTAATCGACACGGCATATTTGGCTTGAATCTAGAAAAATTCAAACTCTAACCCTAAGGTAGACAGGCAGGGTAAATAAATGTGGGTGAT
>NW_026734128.1:0-25536 GCF_028476545.2 Physella acuta
GAAAATTTCCTATCCGCTCCTCTGAAATGATTCCGTAAATATTCATCCGATTCCGCACACCGAAAATATTCCTTATTGCAGAAATCGCCGCCCATGCGACGTACGGCCGTTAGGCGGTGGGCGTTTTACAATCTGCCAAAGCGGAAAGGCGAATGTTAACGAAATCAATGAAACAAGTAACATTATGAATTTCTAAAACTCAAACAAGGAAAAAAATATAGCGCCTTACCTTAACGTCGTAATAGTGGCTTCCCTTGACGCCCGCGCCGCCTTGATGTATATCGAATCGATCAACGCCCTGTTGTTTTACGTCTTTGGCGGGCGGCGCAAGGCGACTAGCGCTGTGGAACAAGCCAACGTTAAAAAGGTATAGGAAGAGACTGAGAAAGAAAAAGAATACAAAAAGGTGACGTGAGGTCGGCAGGAGAAAAGATGCGGAACAAAACCACAAAATTTAAATTTGTAAATTTAGATTTTTTTTTTTTTTTTTTTTTTATTTATATTTTTTTTTCTTAAACGGATCATTGTTATTAATATTCTGCTGATTGTAATGTTTCATTTAACATTTTGAAATCAATTAGGATCAAGATATATGCAAATCGTTGAAGGAAAGAATACATTAAACAATGTACGTAACAATGTACGTCAGTTTAAAAATAAAAATGAATTTTTGTTTTTTTAAATTGAAATAACTTTTAAAAATTTACATTTAAATTTCTATTTTCTTTATATTAAAGTGAAATTAATACTGGTCCTGTGTGGACAGAAGTGTGATATTTTGACACATACTGGCCATGACAAATGATTTTTAAAACATAATTTAGATTAGTAAACAACGAAGGAGAGGAGCGGAGAGAAATTTTAAATATAAAAAAAAATATCTGTTTTTATACCGGCTGCCGTTCGTTTGAGAACCGTCAAATAAAGAAAAAATGTGCTGGTCAGCTCAAACGATTAACATTTTAAGCAAACAGTGACTGGTATAGAATAAATACCATATCACTCTGACTGACCAGCAGTGAGCTGTTTTTATTGAGAGAGAGAGACCAATCGTACATTATTGAAATTGAATGGGCCATTCCCGGAAGAACTGCAATACCGGGCCGACCCGTGGCGAGAGCGGAGCAAGCCCCGGGCATCCCGCCGAGTACCAAAAATCAGTTTAATATCGTAGTGACTCAATGAGCCACGTATCAGATATTAAGCTGATAAGAACAGATACTACACTTTGATCTTAGCCAAAAGGCCGAGAAGCGATAACGGTCACTGGACTACCGACGCCTCATATTCCGGAAAATTTCCTATCCGCTCCTCTGAAATGATTCCGTAAATATTCATCCGATTCCGCACACCGAAAATATTCCTTATTGCAGAAATCGCCGCCCATGCGACGTACGGCCGTTAGGCGGTGGGCGTTTTACAATCTGCCAAAGCGGAAAGGCGAATGTTAACGAAATCAATGAAACAAGTAACATTATGAATTTCTAAAACTCAAACAAGGAAAAAAATATAGCGCCTTACCTTAACGTCGTAATAGTGGCTTCCCTTGACGCCCGCGCCGCCTTGATGTATATCGAATCGATCAACGCCCTGTTGTTTTACGTCTTTGGCGGGCGGCGCAAGGCGACTAGCGCTGTGGAACAAGCCAACGTTAAAAAGGTATAGGAAGAGACTGAGAAAGAAAAAGAATACAAAAAGGTGACGTGAGGTCGGCAGGAGAAAAGATGCGGAACAAAACCACAAAATTTAAATTTGTAAATTTAGATTTTTTTTTTTTTTTTTTTTTATTTATATTTTTTTTTCTTAAACGGATCATTGTTATTAATATTCTGCTGATTGTAATGTTTCATTTAACATTTTGAAATCAATTAGGATCAAGATATATGCAAATCGTTGAAGGAAAGAATACATTAAACAATGTACGTAACAATGTACGTCAGTTTAAAAATAAAAATGAATTTTTGTTTTTTTAAATTGAAATAACTTTTAAAAATTTACATTTAAATTTCTATTTTCTTTATATTAAAGTGAAATTAATACTGGTCCTGTGTGGACAGAAGTGTGATATTTTGACACATACTGGCCATGACAAATGATTTTTAAAACATAATTTAGATTAGTAAACAACGAAGGAGAGGAGCGGAGAGAAATTTTAAATATAAAAAAAAATATCTGTTTTTATACCGGCTGCCGTTCGTTTGAGAACCGTCAAATAAAGAAAAAATGTGCTGGTCAGCTCAAACGATTAACATTTTAAGCAAACAGTGACTGGTATAGAATAAATACCATATCACTCTGACTGACCAGCAGTGAGCTGTTTTTATTGAGAGAGAGAGACCAATCGTACATTATTGAAATTGAATGGGCCATTCCCGGAAGAACTGCAATACCGGGCCGACCCGTGGCGAGAGCGGAGCAAGCCCCGGGCATCCCGCCGAGTACCAAAAATCAGTTTAATATCGTAGTGACTCAATGAGCCACGTATCAGATATTAAGCTGATAAGAACAGATACTACACTTTGATCTTAGCCAAAAGGCCGAGAAGCGATAACGGTCACTGGACTACCGACGCCTCATATTCCGGAAAATTTCCTATCCGCTCCTCTGAAATGATTCCGTAAATATTCATCCGATTCCGCACACCGAAAATATTCCTTATTGCAGAAATCGCCGCCCATGCGACGTACGGCCGTTAGGCGGTGGGCGTTTTACAATCTGCCAAAGCGGAAAGGCGAATGTTAACGAAATCAATGAAACAAGTAACATTATGAATTTCTAAAACTCAAACAAGGAAAAAAATATAGCGCCTTACCTTAACGTCGTAATAGTGGCTTCCCTTGACGCCCGCGCCGCCTTGATGTATATCGAATCGATCAACGCCCTGTTGTTTTACGTCTTTGGCGGGCGGCGCAAGGCGACTAGCGCTGTGGAACAAGCCAACGTTAAAAAGGTATAGGAAGAGACTGAGAAAGAAAAAGAATACAAAAAGGTGACGTGAGGTCGGCAGGAGAAAAGATGCGGAACAAAACCACAAAATTTAAATTTGTAAATTTAGATTTTTTTTTTTTTTTTTTTTTTATTTATATTTTTTTTTCTTAAACGGATCATTGTTATTAATATTCTGCTGATTGTAATGTTTCATTTAACATTTTGAAATCAATTAGGATCAAGATATATGCAAATCGTTGAAGGAAAGAATACATTAAACAATGTACGTAACAATGTACGTCAGTTTAAAAATAAAAATGAATTTTTGTTTTTTTAAATTGAAATAACTTTTAAAAATTTACATTTAAATTTCTATTTTCTTTATATTAAAGTGAAATTAATACTGGTCCTGTGTGGACAGAAGTGTGATATTTTGACACATACTGGCCATGACAAATGATTTTTAAAACATAATTTAGATTAGTAAACAACGAAGGAGAGGAGCGGAGAGAAATTTTAAATATAAAAAAAAATATCTGTTTTTATACCGGCTGCCGTTCGTTTGAGAACCGTCAAATAAAGAAAAAATGTGCTGGTCAGCTCAAACGATTAACATTTTAAGCAAACAGTGACTGGTATAGAATAAATACCATATCACTCTGACTGACCAGCAGTGAGCTGTTTTTATTGAGAGAGAGAGACCAATCGTACATTATTGAAATTGAATGGGCCATTCCCGGAAGAACTGCAATACCGGGCCGACCCGTGGCGAGAGCGGAGCAAGCCCCGGGCATCCCGCCGAGTACCAAAAATCAGTTTAATATCGTAGTGACTCAATGAGCCACGTATCAGATATTAAGCTGATAAGAACAGATACTACACTTTGATCTTAGCCAAAAGGCCGAGAAGCGATAACGGTCACTGGACTACCGACGCCTCATATTCCGGAAAATTTCCTATCCGCTCCTCTGAAATGATTCCGTAAATATTCATCCGATTCCGCACACCGAAAATATTCCTTATTGCAGAAATCGCCGCCCATGCGACGTACGGCCGTTAGGCGGTGGGCGTTTTACAATCTGCCAAAGCGGAAAGGCGAATGTTAACGAAATCAATGAAACAAGTAACATTATGAATTTCTAAAACTCAAACAAGGAAAAAAATATAGCGCCTTACCTTAACGTCGTAATAGTGGCTTCCCTTGACGCCCGCGCCGCCTTGATGTATATCGAATCGATCAACGCCCTGTTGTTTTACGTCTTTGGCGGGCGGCGCAAGGCGACTAGCGCTGTGGAACAAGCCAACGTTAAAAAGGTATAGGAAGAGACTGAGAAAGAAAAAGAATACAAAAAGGTGACGTGAGGTCGGCAGGAGAAAAGATGCGGAACAAAACCACAAAATTTAAATTTGTAAATTTAGATTTTTTTTTTTTTTTTTTTTTTATTTATATTTTTTTTTCTTAAACGGATCATTGTTATTAATATTCTGCTGATTGTAATGTTTCATTTAACATTTTGAAATCAATTAGGATCAAGATATATGCAAATCGTTGAAGGAAAGAATACATTAAACAATGTACGTAACAATGTACGTCAGTTTAAAAATAAAAATGAATTTTTGTTTTTTTAAATTGAAATAACTTTTAAAAATTTACATTTAAATTTCTATTTTCTTTATATTAAAGTGAAATTAATACTGGTCCTGTGTGGACAGAAGTGTGATATTTTGACACATACTGGCCATGACAAATGATTTTTAAAACATAATTTAGATTAGTAAACAACGAAGGAGAGGAGCGGAGAGAAATTTTAAATATAAAAAAAAATATCTGTTTTTATACCGGCTGCCGTTCGTTTGAGAACCGTCAAATAAAGAAAAAATGTGCTGGTCAGCTCAAACGATTAACATTTTAAGCAAACAGTGACTGGTATAGAATAAATACCATATCACTCTGACTGACCAGCAGTGAGCTGTTTTTATTGAGAGAGAGAGACCAATCGTACATTATTGAAATTGAATGGGCCATTCCCGGAAGAACTGCAATACCGGGCCGACCCGTGGCGAGAGCGGAGCAAGCCCCGGGCATCCCGCCGAGTACCAAAAATCAGTTTAATATCGTAGTGACTCAATGAGCCACGTATCAGATATTAAGCTGATAAGAACAGATACTACACTTTGATCTTAGCCAAAAGGCCGAGAAGCGATAACGGTCACTGGACTACCGACGCCTCATATTCCGGAAAATTTCCTATCCGCTCCTCTGAAATGATTCCGTAAATATTCATCCGATTCCGCACACCGAAAATATTCCTTATTGCAGAAATCGCCGCCCATGCGACGTACGGCCGTTAGGCGGTGGGCGTTTTACAATCTGCCAAAGCGGAAAGGCGAATGTTAACGAAATCAATGAAACAAGTAACATTATGAATTTCTAAAACTCAAACAAGGAAAAAAATATAGCGCCTTACCTTAACGTCGTAATAGTGGCTTCCCTTGACGCCCGCGCCGCCTTGATGTATATCGAATCGATCAACGCCCTGTTGTTTTACGTCTTTGGCGGGCGGCGCAAGGCGACTAGCGCTGTGGAACAAGCCAACGTTAAAAAGGTATAGGAAGAGACTGAGAAAGAAAAAGAATACAAAAAGGTGACGTGAGGTCGGCAGGAGAAAAGATGCGGAACAAAACCACAAAATTTAAATTTGTAAATTTAGATTTTTTTTTTTTTTTTTTTTTATTTATATTTTTTTTTCTTAAACGGATCATTGTTATTAATATTCTGCTGATTGTAATGTTTCATTTAACATTTTGAAATCAATTAGGATCAAGATATATGCAAATCGTTGAAGGAAAGAATACATTAAACAATGTACGTAACAATGTACGTCAGTTTAAAAATAAAAATGAATTTTTGTTTTTTTAAATTGAAATAACTTTTAAAAATTTACATTTAAATTTCTATTTTCTTTATATTAAAGTGAAATTAATACTGGTCCTGTGTGGACAGAAGTGTGATATTTTGACACATACTGGCCATGACAAATGATTTTTAAAACATAATTTAGATTAGTAAACAACGAAGGAGAGGAGCGGAGAGAAATTTTAAATATAAAAAAAAATATCTGTTTTTATACCGGCTGCCGTTCGTTTGAGAACCGTCAAATAAAGAAAAAATGTGCTGGTCAGCTCAAACGATTAACATTTTAAGCAAACAGTGACTGGTATAGAATAAATACCATATCACTCTGACTGACCAGCAGTGAGCTGTTTTTATTGAGAGAGAGAGACCAATCGTACATTATTGAAATTGAATGGGCCATTCCCGGAAGAACTGCAATACCGGGCCGACCCGTGGCGAGAGCGGAGCAAGCCCCGGGCATCCCGCCGAGTACCAAAAATCAGTTTAATATCGTAGTGACTCAATGAGCCACGTATCAGATATTAAGCTGATAAGAACAGATACTACACTTTGATCTTAGCCAAAAGGCCGAGAAGCGATAACGGTCACTGGACTACCGACGCCTCATATTCCGGAAAATTTCCTATCCGCTCCTCTGAAATGATTCCGTAAATATTCATCCGATTCCGCACACCGAAAATATTCCTTATTGCAGAAATCGCCGCCCATGCGACGTACGGCCGTTAGGCGGTGGGCGTTTTACAATCTGCCAAAGCGGAAAGGCGAATGTTAACGAAATCAATGAAACAAGTAACATTATGAATTTCTAAAACTCAAACAAGGAAAAAAATATAGCGCCTTACCTTAACGTCGTAATAGTGGCTTCCCTTGACGCCCGCGCCGCCTTGATGTATATCGAATCGATCAACGCCCTGTTGTTTTACGTCTTTGGCGGGCGGCGCAAGGCGACTAGCGCTGTGGAACAAGCCAACGTTAAAAAGGTATAGGAAGAGACTGAGAAAGAAAAAGAATACAAAAAGGTGACGTGAGGTCGGCAGGAGAAAAGATGCGGAACAAAACCACAAAATTTAAATTTGTAAATTTAGATTTTTTTTTTTTTTTTTTTTTTATTTATATTTTTTTTTCTTAAACGGATCATTGTTATTAATATTCTGCTGATTGTAATGTTTCATTTAACATTTTGAAATCAATTAGGATCAAGATATATGCAAATCGTTGAAGGAAAGAATACATTAAACAATGTACGTAACAATGTACGTCAGTTTAAAAATAAAAATGAATTTTTGTTTTTTTAAATTGAAATAACTTTTAAAAATTTACATTTAAATTTCTATTTTCTTTATATTAAAGTGAAATTAATACTGGTCCTGTGTGGACAGAAGTGTGATATTTTGACACATACTGGCCATGACAAATGATTTTTAAAACATAATTTAGATTAGTAAACAACGAAGGAGAGGAGCGGAGAGAAATTTTAAATATAAAAAAAAATATCTGTTTTTATACCGGCTGCCGTTCGTTTGAGAACCGTCAAATAAAGAAAAAATGTGCTGGTCAGCTCAAACGATTAACATTTTAAGCAAACAGTGACTGGTATAGAATAAATACCATATCACTCTGACTGACCAGCAGTGAGCTGTTTTTATTGAGAGAGAGAGACCAATCGTACATTATTGAAATTGAATGGGCCATTCCCGGAAGAACTGCAATACCGGGCCGACCCGTGGCGAGAGCGGAGCAAGCCCCGGGCATCCCGCCGAGTACCAAAAATCAGTTTAATATCGTAGTGACTCAATGAGCCACGTATCAGATATTAAGCTGATAAGAACAGATACTACACTTTGATCTTAGCCAAAAGGCCGAGAAGCGATAACGGTCACTGGACTACCGACGCCTCATATTCCGGAAAATTTCCTATCCGCTCCTCTGAAATGATTCCGTAAATATTCATCCGATTCCGCACACCGAAAATATTCCTTATTGCAGAAATCGCCGCCCATGCGACGTACGGCCGTTAGGCGGTGGGCGTTTTACAATCTGCCAAAGCGGAAAGGCGAATGTTAACGAAATCAATGAAACAAGTAACATTATGAATTTCTAAAACTCAAACAAGGAAAAAAATATAGCGCCTTACCTTAACGTCGTAATAGTGGCTTCCCTTGACGCCCGCGCCGCCTTGATGTATATCGAATCGATCAACGCCCTGTTGTTTTACGTCTTTGGCGGGCGGCGCAAGGCGACTAGCGCTGTGGAACAAGCCAACGTTAAAAAGGTATAGGAAGAGACTGAGAAAGAAAAAGAATACAAAAAGGTGACGTGAGGTCGGCAGGAGAAAAGATGCGGAACAAAACCACAAAATTTAAATTTGTAAATTTAGATTTTTTTTTTTTTTTTTTTTTTATTTATATTTTTTTTTCTTAAACGGATCATTGTTATTAATATTCTGCTGATTGTAATGTTTCATTTAACATTTTGAAATCAATTAGGATCAAGATATATGCAAATCGTTGAAGGAAAGAATACATTAAACAATGTACGTAACAATGTACGTCAGTTTAAAAATAAAAATGAATTTTTGTTTTTTTAAATTGAAATAACTTTTAAAAATTTACATTTAAATTTCTATTTTCTTTATATTAAAGTGAAATTAATACTGGTCCTGTGTGGACAGAAGTGTGATATTTTGACACATACTGGCCATGACAAATGATTTTTAAAACATAATTTAGATTAGTAAACAACGAAGGAGAGGAGCGGAGAGAAATTTTAAATATAAAAAAAAATATCTGTTTTTATACCGGCTGCCGTTCGTTTGAGAACCGTCAAATAAAGAAAAAATGTGCTGGTCAGCTCAAACGATTAACATTTTAAGCAAACAGTGACTGGTATAGAATAAATACCATATCACTCTGACTGACCAGCAGTGAGCTGTTTTTATTGAGAGAGAGAGACCAATCGTACATTATTGAAATTGAATGGGCCATTCCCGGAAGAACTGCAATACCGGGCCGACCCGTGGCGAGAGCGGAGCAAGCCCCGGGCATCCCGCCGAGTACCAAAAATCAGTTTAATATCGTAGTGACTCAATGAGCCACGTATCAGATATTAAGCTGATAAGAACAGATACTACACTTTGATCTTAGCCAAAAGGCCGAGAAGCGATAACGGTCACTGGACTACCGACGCCTCATATTCCGGAAAATTTCCTATCCGCTCCTCTGAAATGATTCCGTAAATATTCATCCGATTCCGCACACCGAAAATATTCCTTATTGCAGAAATCGCCGCCCATGCGACGTACGGCCGTTAGGCGGTGGGCGTTTTACAATCTGCCAAAGCGGAAAGGCGAATGTTAACGAAATCAATGAAACAAGTAACATTATGAATTTCTAAAACTCAAACAAGGAAAAAAATATAGCGCCTTACCTTAACGTCGTAATAGTGGCTTCCCTTGACGCCCGCGCCGCCTTGATGTATATCGAATCGATCAACGCCCTGTTGTTTTACGTCTTTGGCGGGCGGCGCAAGGCGACTAGCGCTGTGGAACAAGCCAACGTTAAAAAGGTATAGGAAGAGACTGAGAAAGAAAAAGAATACAAAAAGGTGACGTGAGGTCGGCAGGAGAAAAGATGCGGAACAAAACCACAAAATTTAAATTTGTAAATTTAGATTTTTTTTTTTTTTTTTTTTTATTTATATTTTTTTTTCTTAAACGGATCATTGTTATTAATATTCTGCTGATTGTAATGTTTCATTTAACATTTTGAAATCAATTAGGATCAAGATATATGCAAATCGTTGAAGGAAAGAATACATTAAACAATGTACGTAACAATGTACGTCAGTTTAAAAATAAAAATGAATTTTTGTTTTTTTAAATTGAAATAACTTTTAAAAATTTACATTTAAATTTCTATTTTCTTTATATTAAAGTGAAATTAATACTGGTCCTGTGTGGACAGAAGTGTGATATTTTGACACATACTGGCCATGACAAATGATTTTTAAAACATAATTTAGATTAGTAAACAACGAAGGAGAGGAGCGGAGAGAAATTTTAAATATAAAAAAAAATATCTGTTTTTATACCGGCTGCCGTTCGTTTGAGAACCGTCAAATAAAGAAAAAATGTGCTGGTCAGCTCAAACGATTAACATTTTAAGCAAACAGTGACTGGTATAGAATAAATACCATATCACTCTGACTGACCAGCAGTGAGCTGTTTTTATTGAGAGAGAGAGACCAATCGTACATTATTGAAATTGAATGGGCCATTCCCGGAAGAACTGCAATACCGGGCCGACCCGTGGCGAGAGCGGAGCAAGCCCCGGGCATCCCGCCGAGTACCAAAAATCAGTTTAATATCGTAGTGACTCAATGAGCCACGTATCAGATATTAAGCTGATAAGAACAGATACTACACTTTGATCTTAGCCAAAAGGCCGAGAAGCGATAACGGTCACTGGACTACCGACGCCTCATATTCCGGAAAATTTCCTATCCGCTCCTCTGAAATGATTCCGTAAATATTCATCCGATTCCGCACACCGAAAATATTCCTTATTGCAGAAATCGCCGCCCATGCGACGTACGGCCGTTAGGCGGTGGGCGTTTTACAATCTGCCAAAGCGGAAAGGCGAATGTTAACGAAATCAATGAAACAAGTAACATTATGAATTTCTAAAACTCAAACAAGGAAAAAAATATAGCGCCTTACCTTAACGTCGTAATAGTGGCTTCCCTTGACGCCCGCGCCGCCTTGATGTATATCGAATCGATCAACGCCCTGTTGTTTTACGTCTTTGGCGGGCGGCGCAAGGCGACTAGCGCTGTGGAACAAGCCAACGTTAAAAAGGTATAGGAAGAGACTGAGAAAGAAAAAGAATACAAAAAGGTGACGTGAGGTCGGCAGGAGAAAAGATGCGGAACAAAACCACAAAATTTAAATTTGTAAATTTAGATTTTTTTTTTTTTTTTTTTTTTATTTATATTTTTTTTTCTTAAACGGATCATTGTTATTAATATTCTGCTGATTGTAATGTTTCATTTAACATTTTGAAATCAATTAGGATCAAGATATATGCAAATCGTTGAAGGAAAGAATACATTAAACAATGTACGTAACAATGTACGTCAGTTTAAAAATAAAAATGAATTTTTGTTTTTTTAAATTGAAATAACTTTTAAAAATTTACATTTAAATTTCTATTTTCTTTATATTAAAGTGAAATTAATACTGGTCCTGTGTGGACAGAAGTGTGATATTTTGACACATACTGGCCATGACAAATGATTTTTAAAACATAATTTAGATTAGTAAACAACGAAGGAGAGGAGCGGAGAGAAATTTTAAATATAAAAAAAAATATCTGTTTTTATACCGGCTGCCGTTCGTTTGAGAACCGTCAAATAAAGAAAAAATGTGCTGGTCAGCTCAAACGATTAACATTTTAAGCAAACAGTGACTGGTATAGAATAAATACCATATCACTCTGACTGACCAGCAGTGAGCTGTTTTTATTGAGAGAGAGAGACCAATCGTACATTATTGAAATTGAATGGGCCATTCCCGGAAGAACTGCAATACCGGGCCGACCCGTGGCGAGAGCGGAGCAAGCCCCGGGCATCCCGCCGAGTACCAAAAATCAGTTTAATATCGTAGTGACTCAATGAGCCACGTATCAGATATTAAGCTGATAAGAACAGATACTACACTTTGATCTTAGCCAAAAGGCCGAGAAGCGATAACGGTCACTGGACTACCGACGCCTCATATTCCGGAAAATTTCCTATCCGCTCCTCTGAAATGATTCCGTAAATATTCATCCGATTCCGCACACCGAAAATATTCCTTATTGCAGAAATCGCCGCCCATGCGACGTACGGCCGTTAGGCGGTGGGCGTTTTACAATCTGCCAAAGCGGAAAGGCGAATGTTAACGAAATCAATGAAACAAGTAACATTATGAATTTCTAAAACTCAAACAAGGAAAAAAATATAGCGCCTTACCTTAACGTCGTAATAGTGGCTTCCCTTGACGCCCGCGCCGCCTTGATGTATATCGAATCGATCAACGCCCTGTTGTTTTACGTCTTTGGCGGGCGGCGCAAGGCGACTAGCGCTGTGGAACAAGCCAACGTTAAAAAGGTATAGGAAGAGACTGAGAAAGAAAAAGAATACAAAAAGGTGACGTGAGGTCGGCAGGAGAAAAGATGCGGAACAAAACCACAAAATTTAAATTTGTAAATTTAGATTTTTTTTTTTTTTTTTTTTTATTTATATTTTTTTTTCTTAAACGGATCATTGTTATTAATATTCTGCTGATTGTAATGTTTCATTTAACATTTTGAAATCAATTAGGATCAAGATATATGCAAATCGTTGAAGGAAAGAATACATTAAACAATGTACGTAACAATGTACGTCAGTTTAAAAATAAAAATGAATTTTTGTTTTTTTAAATTGAAATAACTTTTAAAAATTTACATTTAAATTTCTATTTTCTTTATATTAAAGTGAAATTAATACTGGTCCTGTGTGGACAGAAGTGTGATATTTTGACACATACTGGCCATGACAAATGATTTTTAAAACATAATTTAGATTAGTAAACAACGAAGGAGAGGAGCGGAGAGAAATTTTAAATATAAAAAAAAATATCTGTTTTTATACCGGCTGCCGTTCGTTTGAGAACCGTCAAATAAAGAAAAAATGTGCTGGTCAGCTCAAACGATTAACATTTTAAGCAAACAGTGACTGGTATAGAATAAATACCATATCACTCTGACTGACCAGCAGTGAGCTGTTTTTATTGAGAGAGAGAGACCAATCGTACATTATTGAAATTGAATGGGCCATTCCCGGAAGAACTGCAATACCGGGCCGACCCGTGGCGAGAGCGGAGCAAGCCCCGGGCATCCCGCCGAGTACCAAAAATCAGTTTAATATCGTAGTGACTCAATGAGCCACGTATCAGATATTAAGCTGATAAGAACAGATACTACACTTTGATCTTAGCCAAAAGGCCGAGAAGCGATAACGGTCACTGGACTACCGACGCCTCATATTCCGGAAAATTTCCTATCCGCTCCTCTGAAATGATTCCGTAAATATTCATCCGATTCCGCACACCGAAAATATTCCTTATTGCAGAAATCGCCGCCCATGCGACGTACGGCCGTTAGGCGGTGGGCGTTTTACAATCTGCCAAAGCGGAAAGGCGAATGTTAACGAAATCAATGAAACAAGTAACATTATGAATTTCTAAAACTCAAACAAGGAAAAAAATATAGCGCCTTACCTTAACGTCGTAATAGTGGCTTCCCTTGACGCCCGCGCCGCCTTGATGTATATCGAATCGATCAACGCCCTGTTGTTTTACGTCTTTGGCGGGCGGCGCAAGGCGACTAGCGCTGTGGAACAAGCCAACGTTAAAAAGGTATAGGAAGAGACTGAGAAAGAAAAAGAATACAAAAAGGTGACGTGAGGTCGGCAGGAGAAAAGATGCGGAACAAAACCACAAAATTTAAATTTGTAAATTTAGATTTTTTTTTTTTTTTTTTTTTTATTTATATTTTTTTTTCTTAAACGGATCATTGTTATTAATATTCTGCTGATTGTAATGTTTCATTTAACATTTTGAAATCAATTAGGATCAAGATATATGCAAATCGTTGAAGGAAAGAATACATTAAACAATGTACGTAACAATGTACGTCAGTTTAAAAATAAAAATGAATTTTTGTTTTTTTAAATTGAAATAACTTTTAAAAATTTACATTTAAATTTCTATTTTCTTTATATTAAAGTGAAATTAATACTGGTCCTGTGTGGACAGAAGTGTGATATTTTGACACATACTGGCCATGACAAATGATTTTTAAAACATAATTTAGATTAGTAAACAACGAAGGAGAGGAGCGGAGAGAAATTTTAAATATAAAAAAAAATATCTGTTTTTATACCGGCTGCCGTTCGTTTGAGAACCGTCAAATAAAGAAAAAATGTGCTGGTCAGCTCAAACGATTAACATTTTAAGCAAACAGTGACTGGTATAGAATAAATACCATATCACTCTGACTGACCAGCAGTGAGCTGTTTTTATTGAGAGAGAGAGACCAATCGTACATTATTGAAATTGAATGGGCCATTCCCGGAAGAACTGCAATACCGGGCCGACCCGTGGCGAGAGCGGAGCAAGCCCCGGGCATCCCGCCGAGTACCAAAAATCAGTTTAATATCGTAGTGACTCAATGAGCCACGTATCAGATATTAAGCTGATAAGAACAGATACTACACTTTGATCTTAGCCAAAAGGCCGAGAAGCGATAACGGTCACTGGACTATACCGACGCCTCATATTCCGGAAAATTTCCTATCCGCTCCTCTGAAATGATTCCGTAAATATTCATCCGATTCCGCACACCGAAAATATTCCTTATTGCAGAAATCGCCGCCCATGCGACGTACGGCCGTTAGGCGGTGGGCGTTTTACAATCTGCCAAAGCGGAAAGGCGAATGTTAACGAAATCAATGAAACAAGTAACATTATGAATTTCTAAAACTCAAACAAGGAAAAAAATATAGCGCCTTACCTTAACGTCGTAATAGTGGCTTCCCTTGACGCCCGCGCCGCCTTGATGTATATCGAATCGATCAACGCCCTGTTGTTTTACGTCTTTGGCGGGCGGCGCAAGGCGACTAGCGCTGTGGAACAAGCCAACGTTAAAAAGGTATAGGAAGAGACTGAGAAAGAAAAAGAATACAAAAAGGTGACGTGAGGTCGGCAGGAGAAAAGATGCGGAACAAAACCACAAAATTTAAATTTGTAAATTTAGATTTTTTTTTTTTTTTTTTTTTATTTATATTTTTTTTTCTTAAACGGATCATTGTTATTAATATTCTGCTGATTGTAATGTTTCATTTAACATTTTGAAATCAATTAGGATCAAGATATATGCAAATCGTTGAAGGAAAGAATACATTAAACAATGTACGTAACAATGTACGTCAGTTTAAAAATAAAAATGAATTTTTGTTTTTTTAAATTGAAATAACTTTTAAAAATTTACATTTAAATTTCTATTTTCTTTATATTAAAGTGAAATTAATACTGGTCCTGTGTGGACAGAAGTGTGATATTTTGACACATACTGGCCATGACAAATGATTTTTAAAACATAATTTAGATTAGTAAACAACGAAGGAGAGGAGCGGAGAGAAATTTTAAATATAAAAAAAAATATCTGTTTTTATACCGGCTGCCGTTCGTTTGAGAACCGTCAAATAAAGAAAAAATGTGCTGGTCAGCTCAAACGATTAACATTTTAAGCAAACAGTGACTGGTATAGAATAAATACCATATCACTCTGACTGACCAGCAGTGAGCTGTTTTTATTGAGAGAGAGAGACCAATCGTACATTATTGAAATTGAATGGGCCATTCCCGGAAGAACTGCAATACCGGGCCGACCCGTGGCGAGAGCGGAGCAAGCCCCGGGCATCCCGCCGAGTACCAAAAATCAGTTTAATATCGTAGTGACTCAATGAGCCACGTATCAGATATTAAGCTGATAAGAACAGATACTACACTTTGATCTTAGCCAAAAGGCCGAGAAGCGATAACGGTCACTGGACTACCGACGCCTCATATTCCGGAAAATTTCCTATCCGCTCCTCTGAAATGATTCCGTAAATATTCATCCGATTCCGCACACCGAAAATATTCCTTATTGCAGAAATCGCCGCCCATGCGACGTACGGCCGTTAGGCGGTGGGCGTTTTACAATCTGCCAAAGCGGAAAGGCGAATGTTAACGAAATCAATGAAACAAGTAACATTATGAATTTCTAAAACTCAAACAAGGAAAAAAATATAGCGCCTTACCTTAACGTCGTAATAGTGGCTTCCCTTGACGCCCGCGCCGCCTTGATGTATATCGAATCGATCAACGCCCTGTTGTTTTACGTCTTTGGCGGGCGGCGCAAGGCGACTAGCGCTGTGGAACAAGCCAACGTTAAAAAGGTATAGGAAGAGACTGAGAAAGAAAAAGAATACAAAAAGGTGACGTGAGGTCGGCAGGAGAAAAGATGCGGAACAAAACCACAAAATTTAAATTTGTAAATTTAGATTTTTTTTTTTTTTTTTTTTTATTTATATTTTTTTTTCTTAAACGGATCATTGTTATTAATATTCTGCTGATTGTAATGTTTCATTTAACATTTTGAAATCAATTAGGATCAAGATATATGCAAATCGTTGAAGGAAAGAATACATTAAACAATGTACGTAACAATGTACGTCAGTTTAAAAATAAAAATGAATTTTTGTTTTTTTAAATTGAAATAACTTTTAAAAATTTACATTTAAATTTCTATTTTCTTTATATTAAAGTGAAATTAATACTGGTCCTGTGTGGACAGAAGTGTGATATTTTGACACATACTGGCCATGACAAATGATTTTTAAAACATAATTTAGATTAGTAAACAACGAAGGAGAGGAGCGGAGAGAAATTTTAAATATAAAAAAAAATATCTGTTTTTATACCGGCTGCCGTTCGTTTGAGAACCGTCAAATAAAGAAAAAATGTGCTGGTCAGCTCAAACGATTAACATTTTAAGCAAACAGTGACTGGTATAGAATAAATACCATATCACTCTGACTGACCAGCAGTGAGCTGTTTTTATTGAGAGAGAGAGACCAATCGTACATTATTGAAATTGAATGGGCCATTCCCGGAAGAACTGCAATACCGGGCCGACCCGTGGCGAGAGCGGAGCAAGCCCCGGGCATCCCGCCGAGTACCAAAAATCAGTTTAATATCGTAGTGACTCAATGAGCCACGTATCAGATATTAAGCTGATAAGAACAGATACTACACTTTGATCTTAGCCAAAAGGCCGAGAAGCGATAACGGTCACTGGACTACCGACGCCTCATATTCCGGAAAATTTCCTATCCGCTCCTCTGAAATGATTCCGTAAATATTCATCCGATTCCGCACACCGAAAATATTCCTTATTGCAGAAATCGCCGCCCATGCGACGTACGGCCGTTAGGCGGTGGGCGTTTTACAATCTGCCAAAGCGGAAAGGCGAATGTTAACGAAATCAATGAAACAAGTAACATTATGAATTTCTAAAACTCAAACAAGGAAAAAAATATAGCGCCTTACCTTAACGTCGTAATAGTGGCTTCCCTTGACGCCCGCGCCGCCTTGATGTATATCGAATCGATCAACGCCCTGTTGTTTTACGTCTTTGGCGGGCGGCGCAAGGCGACTAGCGCTGTGGAACAAGCCAACGTTAAAAAGGTATAGGAAGAGACTGAGAAAGAAAAAGAATACAAAAAGGTGACGTGAGGTCGGCAGGAGAAAAGATGCGGAACAAAACCACAAAATTTAAATTTGTAAATTTAGATTTTTTTTTTTTTTTTTTTTTATTTATATTTTTTTTTCTTAAACGGATCATTGTTATTAATATTCTGCTGATTGTAATGTTTCATTTAACATTTTGAAATCAATTAGGATCAAGATATATGCAAATCGTTGAAGGAAAGAATACATTAAACAATGTACGTAACAATGTACGTCAGTTTAAAAATAAAAATGAATTTTTGTTTTTTTAAATTGAAATAACTTTTAAAAATTTACATTTAAATTTCTATTTTCTTTATATTAAAGTGAAATTAATACTGGTCCTGTGTGGACAGAAGTGTGATATTTTGACACATACTGGCCATGACAAATGATTTTTAAAACATAATTTAGATTAGTAAACAACGAAGGAGAGGAGCGGAGAGAAATTTTAAATATAAAAAAAAATATCTGTTTTTATACCGGCTGCCGTTCGTTTGAGAACCGTCAAATAAAGAAAAAATGTGCTGGTCAGCTCAAACGATTAACATTTTAAGCAAACAGTGACTGGTATAGAATAAATACCATATCACTCTGACTGACCAGCAGTGAGCTGTTTTTATTGAGAGAGAGAGACCAATCGTACATTATTGAAATTGAATGGGCCATTCCCGGAAGAACTGCAATACCGGGCCGACCCGTGGCGAGAGCGGAGCAAGCCCCGGGCATCCCGCCGAGTACCAAAAATCAGTTTAATATCGTAGTGACTCAATGAGCCACGTATCAGATATTAAGCTGATAAGAACAGATACTACACTTTGATCTTAGCCAAAAGGCCGAGAAGCGATAACGGTCACTGGACTACCGACGCCTCATATTCCGGAAAATTTCCTATCCGCTCCTCTGAAATGATTCCGTAAATATTCATCCGATTCCGCACACCGAAAATATTCCTTATTGCAGAAATCGCCGCCCATGCGACGTACGGCCGTTAGGCGGTGGGCGTTTTACAATCTGCCAAAGCGGAAAGGCGAATGTTAACGAAATCAATGAAACAAGTAACATTATGAATTTCTAAAACTCAAACAAGGAAAAAAATATAGCGCCTTACCTTAACGTCGTAATAGTGGCTTCCCTTGACGCCCGCGCCGCCTTGATGTATATCGAATCGATCAACGCCCTGTTGTTTTACGTCTTTGGCGGGCGGCGCAAGGCGACTAGCGCTGTGGAACAAGCCAACGTTAAAAAGGTATAGGAAGAGACTGAGAAAGAAAAAGAATACAAAAAGGTGACGTGAGGTCGGCAGGAGAAAAGATGCGGAACAAAACCACAAAATTTAAATTTGTAAATTTAGATTTTTTTTTTTTTTTTTTTTTTATTTATATTTTTTTTTCTTAAACGGATCATTGTTATTAATATTCTGCTGATTGTAATGTTTCATTTAACATTTTGAAATCAATTAGGATCAAGATATATGCAAATCGTTGAAGGAAAGAATACATTAAACAATGTACGTAACAATGTACGTCAGTTTAAAAATAAAAATGAATTTTTGTTTTTTTAAATTGAAATAACTTTTAAAAATTTACATTTAAATTTCTATTTTCTTTATATTAAAGTGAAATTAATACTGGTCCTGTGTGGACAGAAGTGTGATATTTTGACACATACTGGCCATGACAAATGATTTTTAAAACATAATTTAGATTAGTAAACAACGAAGGAGAGGAGCGGAGAGAAATTTTAAATATAAAAAAAAATATCTGTTTTTATACCGGCTGCCGTTCGTTTGAGAACCGTCAAATAAAGAAAAAATGTGCTGGTCAGCTCAAACGATTAACATTTTAAGCAAACAGTGACTGGTATAGAATAAATACCATATCACTCTGACTGACCAGCAGTGAGCTGTTTTTATTGAGAGAGAGAGACCAATCGTACATTATTGAAATTGAATGGGCCATTCCCGGAAGAACTGCAATACCGGGCCGACCCGTGGCGAGAGCGGAGCAAGCCCCGGGCATCCCGCCGAGTACCAAAAATCAGTTTAATATCGTAGTGACTCAATGAGCCACGTATCAGATATTAAGCTGATAAGAACAGATACTACACTTTGATCTTAGCCAAAAGGCCGAGAAGCGATAACGGTCACTGGACTACCGACGCCTCATATTCCGGAAAATTTCCTATCCGCTCCTCTGAAATGATTCCGTAAATATTCATCCGATTCCGCACACCGAAAATATTCCTTATTGCAGAAATCGCCGCCCATGCGACGTACGGCCGTTAGGCGGTGGGCGTTTTACAATCTGCCAAAGCGGAAAGGCGAATGTTAACGAAATCAATGAAACAAGTAACATTATGAATTTCTAAAACTCAAACAAGGAAAAAAATATAGCGCCTTACCTTAACGTCGTAATAGTGGCTTCCCTTGACGCCCGCGCCGCCTTGATGTATATCGAATCGATCAACGCCCTGTTGTTTTACGTCTTTGGCGGGCGGCGCAAGGCGACTAGCGCTGTGGAACAAGCCAACGTTAAAAAGGTATAGGAAGAGACTGAGAAAGAAAAAGAATACAAAAAGGTGACGTGAGGTCGGCAGGAGAAAAGATGCGGAACAAAACCACAAAATTTAAATTTGTAAATTTAGATTTTTTTTTTTTTTTTTTTTTATTTATATTTTTTTTTCTTAAACGGATCATTGTTATTAATATTCTGCTGATTGTAATGTTTCATTTAACATTTTGAAATCAATTAGGATCAAGATATATGCAAATCGTTGAAGGAAAGAATACATTAAACAATGTACGTAACAATGTACGTCAGTTTAAAAATAAAAATGAATTTTTGTTTTTTTAAATTGAAATAACTTTTAAAAATTTACATTTAAATTTCTATTTTCTTTATATTAAAGTGAAATTAATACTGGTCCTGTGTGGACAGAAGTGTGATATTTTGACACATACTGGCCATGACAAATGATTTTTAAAACATAATTTAGATTAGTAAACAACGAAGGAGAGGAGCGGAGAGAAATTTTAAATATAAAAAAAAATATCTGTTTTTATACCGGCTGCCGTTCGTTTGAGAACCGTCAAATAAAGAAAAAATGTGCTGGTCAGCTCAAACGATTAACATTTTAAGCAAACAGTGACTGGTATAGAATAAATACCATATCACTCTGACTGACCAGCAGTGAGCTGTTTTTATTGAGAGAGAGAGACCAATCGTACATTATTGAAATTGAATGGGCCATTCCCGGAAGAACTGCAATACCGGGCCGACCCGTGGCGAGAGCGGAGCAAGCCCCGGGCATCCCGCCGAGTACCAAAAATCAGTTTAATATCGTAGTGACTCAATGAGCCACGTATCAGATATTAAGCTGATAAGAACAGATACTACACTTTGATCTTAGCCAAAAGGCCGAGAAGCGATAACGGTCACTGGACTACCGACGCCTCATATTCCGGAAAATTTCCTATCCGCTCCTCTGAAATGATTCCGTAAATATTCATCCGATTCCGCACACCGAAAATATTCCTTATTGCAGAAATCGCCGCCCATGCGACGTACGGCCGTTAGGCGGTGGGCGTTTTACAATCTGCCAAAGCGGAAAGGCGAATGTTAACGAAATCAATGAAACAAGTAACATTATGAATTTCTAAAACTCAAACAAGGAAAAAAATATAGCGCCTTACCTTAACGTCGTAATAGTGGCTTCCCTTGACGCCCGCGCCGCCTTGATGTATATCGAATCGATCAACGCCCTGTTGTTTTACGTCTTTGGCGGGCGGCGCAAGGCGACTAGCGCTGTGGAACAAGCCAACGTTAAAAAGGTATAGGAAGAGACTGAGAAAGAAAAAGAATACAAAAAGGTGACGTGAGGTCGGCAGGAGAAAAGATGCGGAACAAAACCACAAAATTTAAATTTGTAAATTTAGATTTTTTTTTTTTTTTTTTTTTTATTTATATTTTTTTTTCTTAAACGGATCATTGTTATTAATATTCTGCTGATTGTAATGTTTCATTTAACATTTTGAAATCAATTAGGATCAAGATATATGCAAATCGTTGAAGGAAAGAATACATTAAACAATGTACGTAACAATGTACGTCAGTTTAAAAATAAAAATGAATTTTTGTTTTTTTAAATTGAAATAACTTTTAAAAATTTACATTTAAATTTCTATTTTCTTTATATTAAAGTGAAATTAATACTGGTCCTGTGTGGACAGAAGTGTGATATTTTGACACATACTGGCCATGACAAATGATTTTTAAAACATAATTTAGATTAGTAAACAACGAAGGAGAGGAGCGGAGAGAAATTTTAAATATAAAAAAAAATATCTGTTTTTATACCGGCTGCCGTTCGTTTGAGAACCGTCAAATAAAGAAAAAATGTGCTGGTCAGCTCAAACGATTAACATTTTAAGCAAACAGTGACTGGTATAGAATAAATACCATATCACTCTGACTGACCAGCAGTGAGCTGTTTTTATTGAGAGAGAGAGACCAATCGTACATTATTGAAATTGAATGGGCCATTCCCGGAAGAACTGCAATACCGGGCCGACCCGTGGCGAGAGCGGAGCAAGCCCCGGGCATCCCGCCGAGTACCAAAAATCAGTTTAATATCGTAGTGACTCAATGAGCCACGTATCAGATATTAAGCTGATAAGAACAGATACTACACTTTGATCTTAGCCAAAAGGCCGAGAAGCGATAACGGTCACTGGACTACCGACGCCTCATATTCCGGAAAATTTCCTATCCGCTCCTCTGAAATGATTCCGTAAATATTCATCCGATTCCGCACACCGAAAATATTCCTTATTGCAGAAATCGCCGCCCATGCGACGTACGGCCGTTAGGCGGTGGGCGTTTTACAATCTGCCAAAGCGGAAAGGCGAATGTTAACGAAATCAATGAAACAAGTAACATTATGAATTTCTAAAACTCAAACAAGGAAAAAAATATAGCGCCTTACCTTAACGTCGTAATAGTGGCTTCCCTTGACGCCCGCGCCGCCTTGATGTATATCGAATCGATCAACGCCCTGTTGTTTTACGTCTTTGGCGGGCGGCGCAAGGCGACTAGCGCTGTGGAACAAGCCAACGTTAAAAAGGTATAGGAAGAGACTGAGAAAGAAAAAGAATACAAAAAGGTGACGTGAGGTCGGCAGGAGAAAAGATGCGGAACAAAACCACAAAATTTAAATTTGTAAATTTAGATTTTTTTTTTTTTTTTTTTTTTATTTATATTTTTTTTTCTTAAACGGATCATTGTTATTAATATTCTGCTGATTGTAATGTTTCATTTAACATTTTGAAATCAATTAGGATCAAGATATATGCAAATCGTTGAAGGAAAGAATACATTAAACAATGTACGTAACAATGTACGTCAGTTTAAAAATAAAAATGAATTTTTGTTTTTTTAAATTGAAATAACTTTTAAAAATTTACATTTAAATTTCTATTTTCTTTATATTAAAGTGAAATTAATACTGGTCCTGTGTGGACAGAAGTGTGATATTTTGACACATACTGGCCATGACAAATGATTTTTAAAACATAATTTAGATTAGTAAACAACGAAGGAGAGGAGCGGAGAGAAATTTTAAATATAAAAAAAAATATCTGTTTTTATACCGGCTGCCGTTCGTTTGAGAACCGTCAAATAAAGAAAAAATGTGCTGGTCAGCTCAAACGATTAACATTTTAAGCAAACAGTGACTGGTATAGAATAAATACCATATCACTCTGACTGACCAGCAGTGAGCTGTTTTTATTGAGAGAGAGAGACCAATCGTACATTATTGAAATTGAATGGGCCATTCCCGGAAGAACTGCAATACCCGGGCCGACCCGTGGCGAGAGCGGAGCAAGCCCCGGGCATCCCGCCGAGTACCAAAAATCAGTTTAATATCGTAGTGACTCAATGAGCCACGTATCAGATATTAAGCTGATAAGAACAGATACTACACTTTGATCTTAGCCAAAAGGCCGAGAAGCGATAACGGTCACTGGACTACCGACGCCTCATATTCCGGAAAATTTCCTATCCGCTCCTCTGAAATGATTCCGTAAATATTCATCCGATTCCGCACACCGAAAATATTCCTTATTGCAGAAATCGCCGCCCATGCGACGTACGGCCGTTAGGCGGTGGGCGTTTTACAATCTGCCAAAGCGGAAAGGCGAATGTTAACGAAATCAATGAAACAAGTAACATTATGAATTTCTAAAACTCAAACAAGGAAAAAAATATAGCGCCTTACCTTAACGTCGTAATAGTGGCTTCCCTTGACGCCCGCGCCGCCTTGATGTATATCGAATCGATCAACGCCCTGTTGTTTTACGTCTTTGGCGGGCGGCGCAAGGCGACTAGCGCTGTGGAACAAGCCAACGTTAAAAAGGTATAGGAAGAGACTGAGAAAGAAAAAGAATACAAAAAGGTGACGTGAGGTCGGCAGGAGAAAAGATGCGGAACAAAACCACAAAATTTAAATTTGTAAATTTAGATTTTTTTTTTTTTTTTTTTTTTATTTATATTTTTTTTTCTTAAACGGATCATTGTTATTAATATTCTGCTGATTGTAATGTTTCATTTAACATTTTGAAATCAATTAGGATCAAGATATATGCAAATCGTTGAAGGAAAGAATACATTAAACAATGTACGTAACAATGTACGTCAGTTTAAAAATAAAAATGAATTTTTGTTTTTTTAAATTGAAATAACTTTTAAAAATTTACATTTAAATTTCTATTTTCTTTATATTAAAGTGAAATTAATACTGGTCCTGTGTGGACAGAAGTGTGATATTTTGACACATACTGGCCATGACAAATGATTTTTAAAACATAATTTAGATTAGTAAACAACGAAGGAGAGGAGCGGAGAGAAATTTTAAATATAAAAAAAAATATCTGTTTTTATACCGGCTGCCGTTCGTTTTGAGAACCGTCAAATAAAGAAAAAATGTGCTGGTCAGCTCAAACGATTAACATTTTAAGCAAACAGTGACTGGTATAGAATAAATACCATATCACTCTGACTGACCAGCAGTGAGCTGTTTTTATTGAGAGAGAGAGACCAATCGTACATTATTGAAATTGAATGGGCCATTCCCGGAAGAACTGCAATACCGGGCCGACCCGTGGCGAGAGCGGAGCAAGCCCCGGGCATCCCGCCGAGTACCAAAAATCAGTTTAATATCGTAGTGACTCAATGAGCCACGTATCAGATATTAAGCTGATAAGAACAGATACTACACTTTGATCTTAGCCAAAAGGCCGAGAAGCGATAACGGTCACTGGACTACCGACGCCTCATATTCCGGAAAATTTCCTATCCGCTCCTCTGAAATGATTCCGTAAATATTCATCCGATTCCGCACACCGAAAATATTCCTTATTGCAGAAATCGCCGCCATGCGACGTACGGCCGTTAGGCGGTGGGCGTTTTACAATCTGCCAAAGCGGAAAGGCGAATGTTAACGAAATCAATGAAACAAGTAACATTATGAATTTCTAAAACTCAAACAAGGAAAAAAATATAGCGCCTTACCTTAACGTCGTAATAGTGGCTTCCCTTGACGCCCCGCGCCGCCTTGATGTATATCGAATCGATCAACGCCCTGTTGTTTTACGTCTTTGGCGGGCGGCGCAAGGCGACTAGCGCTGTGGAACAAGCCAACGTTAAAAAGGTATAGGAAGAGACTGAGAAAGAAAAAGAATACAAAAAGGTGGACGTGAGGTCGGCAGGAGAAAAGATGCGGAACAAAACCACAAAATTTAAATTTGTAAATTTAGATTTTTTTTTTTTTTTTTTTTTATTTATATTTTTTTTTCTTAAACGGATCATTGTTATTAATATTCTGCTGATTGTAATGTTTCATTTAACATTTTGAAATCAATTAGGATCAAGATATATGCAAATCGTTGAAGGAAAGAATACATTAAACAATGTACGTAACAATGTACGTCAGTTTAAAAATAAAAATGAATTTTTGTTTTTTTTAAATTGAAATAACTTTTAAAAATTTACATTTAAATTTCTATTTTCTTTATATTAAAGTGAAATTAATACTGGTCCTGTGTGGACAGAAGTGTGATATTTTGACACATACTGGCCATGACAAATGATTTTTAAAACATAATTTAGATTAGTAAACAACGAAGGAGAGGAGCGGAGAGAAATTTTAAATATAAAAAAAAATATCTGTTTTTATACCGGCTGCCGTTCGTTTGAGAACCGTCAAATAAAGAAAAAATGTGCTGGTCAGCTCAAACGATTAACATTTTAAGCAAACAGTGACTGGTATAGAATAA
>NW_026734129.1:0-25278 GCF_028476545.2 Physella acuta
TCATACAGCACAGATTTTGACGCTTGGCTTGCCTTAAACACACACAGATATTCTCCATGGCTCGTCAGGACACTTTACCGCCCCCCCCCCTCCCTGCCTACATCACCCTCAGATATGATAACCCCACTTCACTTGCCCCATAGACCGTCAGGTTTGAAAGGGAAACTATACTTTACTTTTTACATTCCTTTTAACTGTTCCAACGACCCCCCCCCCCCCTCCCCAAACATCAGTTTCGAATATTTATTCATTTACTTATTTATCTATTTTTGTAATTCACTATTGTGCAAATGTAAACGAAATCTGTGTAAAACAACAAATGTGTGTGTGTGTCCTGTGTGATTACTCTACTGGGTTATTCATTTTTTTGGTATTTACTATGTTCCCACGTTTTCTTTAACTTGCTTTCTCTGTTTGTATGTTTGTCTTTCCAATCAAATCTTGCGATCGAATTTCTGGCACTTCCCAGTTAGCTAGCGCGCTGAAATTTTCAGGGAAGCTTTCTTTTGGAGGACCATTGAAATATTCAATTGTTATTATTACTAAATTGATCAATGGAAACATTTTATTGAGCATTTTAGACCGCTATATAATCTATATATATAATTCTCCTCTGCTAGCCATTAGAAAAAAAAACCAGCGACGCGTACCTCGCGCGCAGTGAAGCGAACGATCACATGTCGCCACAGGCTTAGGGGCAGAGAATTTAGCTTGAACCGAGTTTAAACTTACAGGAGGTAGACCAGTTTGGGGGAGGACGATATGGTCGAGTGGTTGGGCACACGATTGCTATCCCACTCGACACGGGTTCAAATCTATGTGTTCTAGTCAGTAACGTATTCAAACAACGTGTTTTTACGAGTTGTCTTTTACGAGTTGTCTTTTTACGAGTTGTCTTTTTAACGAGTTGTCTTTTTACGAGTTGTCTTCGTTTACCCCAAAAAAAGTGAAAAGATAAAATCGATAGCAAGATTTTTAATGCAAACAAACAGACAAAGACTAAAAAGTAGAAAATAATAATCATTAAAAGTTTTAAAAAACCCACGTTTTCTGATTGAACTAAAAAGTAGAAAATAAATGCTATAGGCCCTACATCACAATAATGCAAGCGATCACTCTACTATAAGCGAGCAAAAACGTGGGGCGCCGTGATTTTCTTACAGTTTCTAATACTGTTGACTCTCTACAAGCTCCCTAATAAAAGTCAATAGTATTATCTAATCAATAGTAATATAACTTTTACTTCGGCGCCCCCACGTTTTTCATCGCTTATTAGTAGAGTGATCGCTTGCATTATTGTGATGTAGGGCCTATAGCAATTTATTTTCTTACTTTTTAGTTCAATCAGAAACGTGGGTTTTTTAAAACTTTTTTAATGATTATTATTTTTTTTATTGTACAGAATGAGATGAAATCAATGCAACTAGCTTTGTTTTCGACTATTCTTCCATACGTTATACTCTTCCACCACTTTTGTAGGCAAACATGTTCCAAACCAGCCTCTTTTCAATTTTTGAACCAACAAGCTTTAAATTCGATGTATCCTTTGTATTCATTTACATATGTCGCTATTTATTTACTATACTCTGTACACCAATGTAACTACCTTGTAAATATCCACCCAAACGGCGTGGAATGTTTCTGTATTTGTTTTAAATGGAAAATAAAGTATTTAAAAAATTTAAAAAAGAAAATAAAAAATCATAATAATAATAATTTCTTAATAATTTTGCCGGCAGAACTAACAAAACCCAACCGTGAATAATACGAGTCGGGTGTGTATCTTGATACTTGAGTATTACTCACCGAACCCTTGTGGGGTTTGATGGAACGCTGGCTAAGAACCACTGCTCTAGACTAGAGGTATTAGATCCAGGGGCGTAGCGAGGGGGGGGGGGGGGGCGGGGGGTGCGGACCGCACCGGGGTGACACCAATTAGGGGGGGGGTGGACACCAAGGCAAAAAATAGCAAAATATATAGAGAAAAACCTCGAGGGGGTGCAAATCGAAAGTTTGAGGGGGGTGGGGGTGCAAATCGAAAACTTGAGGGGGGTGCAAATCGAAAAATTTGAAAGTTTGTCCCTGGGAAGGGTCTCTATGCCTCTGGGGGGGGGGGGGGGGGGTGACACCATTAAGTGCCGCACCGGGTGGACACCCCGACCTCGCTACGCCACTGATTAGATCTAGTAGCAATATTAGTATTATTATATCAAGAGATACGGATACCAACAATGTACCCTCTATGTTACACACGGTTGAGCGACCGCGCAATAATTTTAAACATGACGCGCAGTTCATTTTTGAAAATACATTTCATCTTTGTATAAGCTTTTTAGAACACCGTGCACACAAAATACAAGTCAAACTACTTGCACACTTTTTATTTATTTATTTTTTTTAAATATTTTTTTCGGCCTCAGATATGTAATTTACAGTGTCAGTTTGCCTTGCCTGTTCGTTTTAGCATTACAGTTTTCATCATCGGCTTGCGATGACTGATACAGATTTACAATAGTAATCTTTCTTTGCACACTAGCTTTTTAACGTTGGGTACAACTTAAAGGGGGTTTTCATTGTTTTAGCATCTGTTTCTTCTACCGTGATTAATCGCGAGGGCTGTTTGGTTCATATAGAAAAAAAAATATCTAAAAAAAAAAATCTAAAAACAAAAATTATAAAAAAAAAATCTAAGAAACAAATATCTAAAAAAATATCTAAAAAAATGTAAAAAAAAAAAATTATCTAAAAAAATCTAAAAAAAAATCTAAAAAAAAATCTCATTTCGTCAATGGGCCTACACCAGCTCGGTCCTATCACTTGACCTAATTAATCTTTGTGTTTATCCAATGACACACTACATATGGCCTCCGTTTAAACAGCACCCCCAAGCGGCTTCTCTCCCCTTCTCCGCACAGTCCATGAAATCTGTGCCCCTTACCTTATTGGTTCTCTCCTTTTACCCCCATGGGTTATATCCCCTTACCAAGCTTACACCGGTCCCCTTCTCTTACCAGAAACTACCAGTTCTTTACTTCTTACCACGGGTTTTCCCTTTCCACATATACCACTAGTTCCCTCCCCTTTCCACATATACCACCAGTTCCTCCACTTTCCACATATACCACCACTTCCCTACCTTACTACATATACTGCCAGTTCTCTCCCCTTTCCACATATACTACCATATCAACTTCGTTTCACATATACCATGAGTTCCCTCCCTTATCACATATACCAAGAGCTCCCTCCCCTTATCACATATACCAAGAGTTCCCTCCCCTTATCACAGTTACCACCAGTTCTCTACCTTACCACTTATACAACAAGTTCCAACCCTTACAACATATACTACCAGTTCCCTCCCCTTATCACATATTCTACTACCAGTTTTCATTCACTTTCCACATATACTATCACTTCCTCACTTTACCTCAGTAAAGTTCTCTCCTCTTAACAAACAAATTACCAGTGCCTTCCACTTACCACATATGTTACCGGTTCTCTCCCTTTACCAAATAAACTACCAGTTCTCTCCCCTAACCAGTTTCCTGTACGACGAGCTTACTCCCCCTTTCCACATATACCACCAGTTAGCTTCCTTTCCATATATACTAACCAGTTCTCCCTCCCTTATCACATCTACTACTACCCATTTCCTCCCCTTTCCACATATACCACCGTTTCTCTCCTTTTACCACAGATGCTACCACTTCCCTCCCCTTACCACAGTGACCGCTAGTAATCTAGTTATCTCCCCTTTTCACATAAAATTACCAATTCCCTCCCTTACCATATATACTACCAGTTTCCTATCGTTTCCACATATACCAAGAGTTCCCTCCCCTTATCTTCAATACCACCAGTTCTCTACCCTTACCACATATACAACACGTTCCAACGCTTACAACCAGTGTTTCTTCCAGACTTTTTTTCTCCGGGGGGGGGCACTTGAAATCTTCGGGGGGGGGCGGTAAACTTTCTTCGGGGGGGGCGGACACTGTTAAAAGTATATATTTTATATATAAATTATATAAATTTCATTTCGTTCGGGGGGGGGGGGCGGTAAAATTTTTTCGAAGAGATGCCTGGGAAGAAACTCTGCTTACAACATATACTACCAGTTCTCCCTCACATCTACTACTACCCGTTTCATCCCCTTTCCACATATACCACCGTTTCTCTCCCTTTACCACAGATGCTACCACTTCCCTCCCCTTACCACAGTGACCTCTAGTTATCCCCCCTGCCGTGAGTTACTGGTGTGTTTGATCATTTCGCTCGTGTCAATTCTTTGATTGGCGACGGGGAAAAAAACCCACCTACTGTGTCGAATTATTTGATTGGATGCGGCCAGAAGTTGTTAGCGGCCACCTATGAGTCACATTTGATGTTGTTTGTTGATGGTGGTCGAGTCCTTTTAAAGTCCATCAAAACCGTTAGGGATGGGGTGGGGGTGTGAGTGGGGGGGGGGGAATGACCCAGCAGTTAAAAGAGCCGTTGTAATCGATTACCCTTGTCCAAGTACTCGCACAGCAGGAACCGACGCAAAACGATACTCTTTAGGGTTAGATTCAAGGCTTGTCTGATGTATCGTTTGGAAAATCGTTCTTGGCGATACCATTTATGTGATTATCTAGGTCTGTCTACTAGACGAGTACTAAAATTAATACCAGCTTGATTTTTAAAAAAATATAATTTAAAGTTTAGCCTATTATTTTTTTTGTTAGAAATTTAATCGTGTGCACCTCTACAGTGCACGAATTTTAAAAAGTCAGGTATTCTTTTCGGGGTGGCCGTGAAGTAGAGTTCATCTGTTCTTGTTGCTACGCCAGGATCAGAGTTTCTTTCAGGCATCTCTTCGTGTGTGTGGGGGGGGGGGAAGCTCTGCCCCTTGAAGAACGTCTACTGCCCCCCCCCACCCAGAATGAAATAGAATTTTTATAGAAAATATATACTTTTTACCCCCCCCCCCCCCCAAAATGCAAGTGTCCCCCCTCCCTCCCTCCCCCCCCCCAGAAAGAAAATCTATCTGTACTAAACCGACATCAGCTGCCCCCCCCCCCATGCCCGTAGACTGGGCAGGTCCAGTGACCGTCATACAGACTCTATTCCGGAAACCGAATTAAGGCCAATGACGTCATACAGGCTTCCCCGGAAACTCGACTCGAGACCCTCGGACTGTGCTTGACCAAAAAAAAAAAAAAAGACCGCCTGGTAACCTTATAACGGAAAAGAGCCATGCGCGTGACTCCTATAGAGTTGAACGTACTGTAATTAGCAGAAACGTATGGGTGTGAAAAATTATCTTTAATAAAAAAAAAACTGTATGATGTATTGTAATTCTAATACGCTCTGTCAGTTTCTAGACAAATTTTGTCGGTCTTGCAAACTCGAAAAAAAAAAATAGGCGAAATCTGGAGCGCTTCGAGTTGTGGGCCCTGGTATATATTTTAAAAAAATGTTAAAAATGTATAAACAGTTTTATATTGTGCTGTTTCTATTTATAGAACATCGTAGATATAATTTTATTTTTAAACACGAACGAAATAAGGGTTGAAATTTTAATTTTCGTCATATTGGTAGGTATGAAAGACAACATGTGACACCATATGATAATACACCTCGTATTACACCGTGTTATAAGTCACAATGTATAACACCATTTTTACTTTCTCGTATATACGAAGTATAGAGAAAGTCTTGTAATCGTGCAAAAAATCGTTTTACACCTCACTGATACGGAAAAACATAATTTTGCAATCTTGTCCGTATGTCTGTGTGTCTGTCTGTGTGTCTGTCTGTGTGTCTGTCCGTGTGTAAACACGATAACTTGAGTACCGTTACAGCTAGGTTGATGAAATTTCATATATAAGTATTTAATCAAAATCGTAGATCCGTATCAACTTTTGAGCGATTTCCGATAACCGGAAGTGGTACTTTTCCTACTTTGAATTTTTCAAAAGCCTATAACTTGAGTACTATTTTAGATAGATAAATGAAATTTCACATGTAAGTAAAAGATCTAATTCTCTACCTTTTGTTAAATTTTGAGTAATTTCCGTTGACTGGAAGTAGTACTTTACGCTACTTCCGATTTCTCAAAAAACTAATGTAAATTTTAAAAGTACTAATAATATTGCGCACTATGCGCTTTTTTATTTGGCGTTCACATGGTGTGCAATCAATTTGTCTATGAGATTTTATTCTATTTTTAAAACTTTAAGTATTTAAAATGGATTAAAAATCATGTCTATAGCCCGAGTTCCCATCCCCTGTAATTTATATAAGAATATTCGAGAAAGTTTAGGGGAGATCACTCCCGGTTTATTAAGACTTATGACACCATTTGATAAGAAACCCTGTACGACACCATTTAATAAACTACCATGTATGACACCATATAATAGACACCATGTATGACACCATACAATAAACCAACATACATGACACCATACTATAAGACACCCTACATGACACCATACTATAAGACACCCTACATGACACCATGCGATAAGACACCCTATATGGCACAATATTTTCCAAATACAAGGGACGTAATTATGTGATGAGTTGTGTAATTAAAAACATCTAAGTGGTTTAGAGAACTTTAGAAGACCTAAAATAATTATTTTTTTGTTTTCATTTTGAACAAAATTAACATTTTTTAGTGCTAATTAGTGGTTGCGTAATTCTAGATGTGTGAAAAAAAAGTGGGGAGTGTGTTTATTGAACACCACAGTTATCGGAGATTCCGGCAAATATTTGTTCTTAGAAAGTTTAATCTTTATTAGTAAAATAAGCAAACTCATTTCTAAATCTGTTTTCTAATTTGAACAAAACAAACTCTCGCCCTCCTGCTAAATCGCTCACACAGCAATCTGTTCGTTAACCCCCCCCCCCCCCCAATATACACACACAATAAATAGTAACACATCAGCACAATATAAGACACCCTATATGACTCAATATGATAAGACACCTTATATGACACCATATGATAAATCACCCTACATGGCACCATACGATAAGACACCCTATATGACACCATAAGATAAGACACCCTATATGACACCATATGACAGACACCATGTATGACACCATACGAAAAGACACCCACACATAAGCCACTACTGACACTCCCCCCCCCCCCACCCCCTTACGAGACGAGCTAATTAAATTCTCAACCAGGCGTCATAGCTGCAGCAATTATTTCCGCAGCCAGCAGATAGTCCATTATTAACTCACAACCTCCCCGGGAGGCCCATTATTAACTCACCCCCACCCCGGGGGGGTCCCGGCTAGCCTAAACAGGGGGAACTAACCGTGTAAGATTTGTAACTCTCAGCTCATCCAGAGCTCCCATAACAGACAGAAAATTCTAGTTGAAGACACATAAAAAATGTGTTTCAACTTTTTAAACTTGACAAGCCAAAAACTTAGACGATAAAGAACATCTGGACCTACAAAGAACATTTGGACCTCCAAATAATATCTGGGCCTCCAATGAACATCTAGAACTTCAAAGAACATCTGGACCTTTAAAGAACATCTGTAACTTCAAAGAACATCTGAACCTCCAAAGAACATCTGAACCGCCAAAGAACATAAGGACCTCCGAGGAACACCCGGACCAACAAAGAACACTTAGACCTCCAAAGAACATCTGGACCTCCAAAGAACATCTGGACCGCCAAAGAACATCTGGACCGCCAAAGAACATAAGGACCTCCAAAAAACATCTGGGCCTTTAAAGAACATCTGGACCTCCAAAGAACATCTGGACCTCCAAAGAACATCTGGACCTCCAAAGAACATCTGGACCGCCAAAGAACATAAGGACCTCCAAAGAACATCTGGACCTTTAAAGAACATCTGGACCTCCAAAGAACATCTGGACCGCCAAAGAACATAAGGACCTCCGAGGAACACCCGGACCAACAAAGAACACCTAGACCTCCAAAGAACATCTGGACCTCCAAAGAACATCTGGACCGCCAAAGAACATCTGGACCGCCAAAGAACATAAGGACCTCCAAAGAACATCTGGGCCTTTAAAGAACATCTGGACCTCCAAAGAACATCTGGACCTCCAAAGAACATCTGGACCTCCAAAGAACATCTGGACCGCCAAAGAACATAAGGACCTCCAAAGAACATCTGGACCTTTAAAGAACATCTGGACCTCCAAAGAACATCTGGACCTCCAAAGAAGATCTGGACCTCCAAAGAAGATCTGGACCTTTAAAGAACATCTGGACCTCCAAAGAACATCTGGGCCTCCAAAGAAAATCTTGACCTCCAAAGAACATCTGGACCTCCAAAGAACATCTGTACCTCCAAAGAACATTTGGACCTTCAAAGAACAAATAGACTTCCGAAGAACATAATGGTTTCCAGTGAGTCCACCAAGGTACGCCTGTTCGACTCCAACGTAAAATCACTGCTGCTTGTAGGCCGGAGACTTGGCGAACGACATAGACGTCCATTGATAAAATCCAGACATTTATAAATGGCCGATGGGAAACGACAGAACAACCTTCCGCTGATGAAGAAATCAGGAAAAGAAGATGGAATTTGATACAGCATACACCATGCAGACTGCTAACGAGCATCACCAGACAAGAATTGAGGTGGAACCTTCAAGAAAAGCGCACAAGAGCTCGACCAAGAACCCCATGGAGACGGGACCTTGAGACTGGAACTACAAAAAATGGGCTACACATGGAGTCAGATTGAGAAAATGGCACAGGACAGAGGACTCTGGAGATCTTTGGTTGGCGGCCATACACCAGAATAGTGAACAGCAGTCGGGCACTGACGATGATGATGATGATGACGATGGTGATGACGATGGTGATGACGATGACGATGATGATGATGATGATGATGATGATGATGATGATAATGATGATGATGATGATGATGATGATGATGATGATGATGATGATAGTGATGACGATGACGATGATGAAGATGGTGATGATGATGATGATGATGATGATGATGATGATGATGATGATGACGATGGTGATGATGATGATGAAGATGATGATGATTGTGAATAATGACGATGGCGAAGACGATGATGATAATGACGATGATGATGATGATGATGATGAAAATAGACGATGTTTTAAGTCAGGTCTTTGTCTAAATAGTAAAGCGACAGTAAATGCTTATACTGATACTTATATGTTTATTTAAATTGTAAACGTTTTTTTTTAAACATGATAATTATTTGTAAAGACCGATATTAATACCCAACATCATTAAAGATTCAATTAATCATTCTAATAAATGCAAAACGTGTGTAATAGACATTGTATGTCTCACACAGTGTCCATCATATGTCACATAACAGTACATTACACATCATACTATACATATGTTATACGGTTCACTAAGTGTATAACAAGGTAGGACATACGACTCCCCCCCCCCCCCCCCCCCCCCACCCACACCCACTTTTACTACCACACCCTGATATTTAAAAAACACAATTATCTCCCTTCGAGTGTCTCTAGTGTGACGTCACAGCCGGTCTACCAAAAGTCAAGGACGTGGTAAACGCCATCATGGCGACATTTCCCCCCAACCCCCCCCCCCTCCCCACCACCACCAGCGCGCCCCAACTCAAAGAATAATCTCAAAGAATAAAATAAAGCCAATTACATAACAGACGGTTCTAGACATTCACACACACACACACATACCACACAGACAGACAGACACACACACCTTTTACTTACTGATTTTACCAGCAGACGACAAAAAAAAATAATAAAATGGCGGCAGACTGGGTACACGTCGAGTGTGCAGATATTAGTTCAACTAACCGGAAGATGTTACTCTGTTTGTCTCCCCCCTCCTCCAGTACTTATTTCAGACTTTTTTCTCCGAATGGGGGGGGGGGGGGGTGGCACTTGATATTAACTTAATATTTCCGGGTGGGGGGGGGGCGGACTAAATTTTCCGTGGAGCGGACACTGGTAAAAGTATATATTTTCTATATAATTTCAATTTCGTTCGGGGAGGGCGGTAGACTTTCTACGAGGGGGCTAAGCCCCCTCCCCCCCCCCCCCCGAAGTGATGCCTGAAAGAAATTCTCCCTACCTTCTTCTCTCCCGTACCACATGCCATTCTTCTGTAAAATGCTTTTAGTTTTGTTTTGCATTGTAAAAAGGAACCAGTCAAAATTTTTCAGTTCTACGCAGAGGCGTAGCGAGGGGAGGGGGGTGCAGACCGCACCGGTTGACACCATTTAGGGGGGTGACATTAAGGCAAAAAATAGCAAAATATATAGAGAAAAACTTGAGGGGGGGAGGCAAATCAAAAGTTTGAGGGGGGGGGTGTGCAAATCGAAAACTTGAAAATTTTGTCCCTGGGAAGGGTCGCTACGCATCTGGGGGGGGGGGGGGTGACACCATTAAGTGCCGCACCGGGTGACACCCGACCTCGCTACGCCACTGGTCCTACGGTTTCTATTGCAGACGAAATTTTGCAGACCTTCGATTCCTGCGTTCCAGAACAAAAGTTTTTTTTTTATTTAAAAAAAAAAGGCTGACTTGAATCATGAAATATGATGGGGGGGGGGGGGGGGGGGGAAGGGGAAAAGGGGAGGAAGTGAAGAAAGGGGTATGGGGGGGGGGGGGGGGTAAAAGTCTTTTATTTTTAAAATTCCATTGCAAAAATCTAATTTTGAAGACTACAGTTTTTACAGCACGAATACTTTTGTTATTTAATTTCTAATGATTTTCTTTCAGTAATTTAAAAATAAAAATAAAAAAAATTAATGGAATGTCTTTTTGACTGTCAGAAGCAATAGGATGAAAAGCTATTATCCCTCAACAAAGGAAACTTTTTTTGACATTTGGCTTGAAGCTTGTTAGATAATGACTAGTCTGAAAAGTAAATGACTTTTCTTCTCTTTTATTTTTAGTCTGGGCTGAGATAGTAGCTTCACATGACGGGTGGGGGAGGGGGGGGGGGGGGGCAATGGGGTAAGGGGGGGGGGGTCTGCACCGTATGACATCATTTATAGGATGACGCCAAACCGAAAAATCTTTAATGTCTATGTTAAACTAATAAAATAGTTTGGGGAGGGGTGACACCAAACCGAAAGATAATTTTTTGTTTTGGACGGGGTAGGGGGTAACTCCTTCAGTTTCCGCATTGGGCGCCACCCGCCCTTGTGGCGCCGCTAGACTTGGATAAAAGTTAGGTGTGAGTGGTAACGTAGGGCGCCGGGGTATGGACCTCACCGGGTGACACCAACAAGAGGGTGACATATAAAAGAAATACAACTCATTTTTATGAAAAAACTCTGCTTATTCAGTTAGTTTCATAGCTTAGTAAACGTTATTTACATTATTTGATACGGGGGTAACACCATCCATGATGGGGGTGACACCAAATTGTCAAAATTTTTAGTATATCATAAATGATTGTTTGGGAGAGACATTTAGATTACAAGAATATTGATAATTTGTAGCCAAGATGAAATTAAAACTGAAGGGAAAAAAACGAGGTTACTAAATAGGCCGACATTTTTACATCTTAAAATACCAAAATAGCTTCAGACTTCATCGCCATCTTTTCCCTTTAGTGACTCAAGACAGGTGGAACAGGTGAAGTAGAGTTAATAGGAAGTCGGTAGAACGTCCCTGAGTCCACACAGCTCTTTTGGGTTTCTAACTCACGTTAGGGAAAGTAAAGGCGGCTGGGCATAGTGCTGACCAAACTATCTCTTCATATGCCGAGGTGACAGAAACAGGTGAACTCTACTTTACTTGCCCCATAGAGGGTCAGGTTTGAAAGGGGAACTTTAGTAGATAAAGCTACATCATGAAACGTAATGTAACATTAGATAAACTTGCAACAACCAAATAATACACACCTACTGTAAACAGTACACACTTAATGTAAACAAAACACCGCTAATGTAAACAATATATACCTACTGTAAACAATACACAGCTAATGTAAACAATACACACCTAATGTAAACAATGCACCTAATGTAAACAATACACACCTAATGTAAACAATACATCACATGTAAACAATACACACCTAATGTAAACAATACACACCTAATGTAAACAATACACCCCTACTGTAAACAAAACACCCCTACTGTAAACAATGCACAACTAATGTAAACAATTCACAACTAATGTAAACAATACACTACTGATGTAAACAATACACACCTAATGTAAACAATACACATCTAATGTAAACATTACACCCCTACTGTAAACAATACACAACTAATGTAAACAATACACAACTAATGTAAACAATACACAACTAATATAAACAATGCACAACTAATGTAAACAATGCACAACTAATGTAAATACCCCCTACCCCTCCACCGTGTCGTTATAAACGCATGATACGCTTTACATTTCACCTTTTTCGCAGCTTTTTATTGAGTTCATATGACACATTCACCTGACTGTAATTAGCCATTTCGACGTTCATTATCATCGCAATAAAGTTTTAATTACTTTTGAATTAAGTTCCGACTATAATTATTTCCCATTTGTGGTAAAATATTTGAATTTAGCTGTTTTAATGTCATGGCAACCAAGTGTAAACAATGGTTGCTAAGTAAAATTTACAGCGGTGAGATATTACAGCAAGCACATTATTATAAAAACAAAATGTTCATATTGTTAATTAACAAATCAAATCAGTGGAAACTAATTTAGATTATAATTATGAACAAGTATAAGTTCATATTTTAAAATTTATTTTTAATTTTTGTTTTCCTCATGGTTATTTGCCTCTAAGAATTTTATTTACTAAAAATATATTATAAGATGTAAATTTAAAGTATTTCCAATGCTCCCTTGGCTATATCTACTGATCGGGTTAGGCTTAGGCTTAACATCTTAATGGGCGAAATCGATTTGAAACAAACACACCGGGTTCATCGTTTAACTGTTGAGGCCTTATATCAAACAAATAACTCCTCAATCTAAGCTCTTTGTAAGAATATGAAAAAAAAAACATATTAAAAAAAAATTCTTTTTGGTTTCTTGACCGTCCGCGCTTTGTTTTTTCAAAACACTCTGATACACGGAACTGACAACTGCCGCAAAGGGAGCGAATCCTCTCCGATGATTATTCATGGTTTTAACCAACATCCTCTTCGCCAAGTCTGAAACCGCGCTCGTCTCTAATCGGATTTTATTCCGACTCGGTGTTTCACATAGCGTATAGCTAAGTGTGTGTGTGTTTGTGTGATGGGGGGAGGAATGGGAGGTAATTTTTCAAGTGACGCCGACGACATTTCGCCTGCATCTTGCAGACGTGGACCAAATTGGTTTTGCATTTGCCACTTTGGCTTCTCCGATGTTTAGATTTCAAATATTTTTTTTTCTTCTTCTGCTTTGAAAATCCTAAAAAGAAGAAGAAGGAAAAAAAAAGATTTTTATTTTCCGAAATTTTCTCATTTCCAGCCCCCAAAATAAATAAATAAAAATAAAAAAAGTAACAAAACTACGTTAGGAAATCGTAAGAGATTGAGGTTGGGGGTTGGGGGGGGGGGGGTGTTGAGATCTCTAAAAGTGAGAAGGATTATTTACATCCAGACGAACATGTCAGCCATGCTGAATTTTCTACACGTACCGAAGCGTCAGTGTTTCACATGGGGCAGACAACTCGACGCTGCCCATTGTAAATTTTACTGTCCCCTTTTCGAAGTTTTCATCCAGGAAGCTCTTTACACAAAAATGTTATTTATATTTTTTTTTCCTGAACAGGATGAAGCTTTCATTCATCAATAGCGCATTGATGAAACTGGAAAAATAAATCCGGGAATATTTTTGTTCGGATACTTTTGATGTTTTACACCGTGTATTTTTTTTACTGCTAGAATCTACGTAGAGTTGTTGATAAAGGTTGGACGCGATGTCGTAAAACGCGAACAAAATGTATTTCATGATCGTGTAAAATGTATTTGGTGTAAATACGGATGTAAGGGTTTTCGGTTCTTTTTCGTTTTAGGGTACCGATACGGATTGGGATTACGATGACCTCATATTAAGTAATCGACTATTTGATGATACAATTTTGTGAACAAAAAATAATAATAATAACAATTTGTTGTTTTTACTTTCTCGTATATACGAAGTATAGAGAAAGTATTGTAATCGTGCACAAAAATCACTTGAAATTTTAACAATTTTCACCGTATTACACCTCAGTCCTTCATCACATCCGAAGTATAGAGGACTTATTTTAATCGGGCAAAAATTATCAATCCAGATTTATCAAAATTAAGAGGTTTTATGCGTAATCCAGTCTGAAAAATTGGGCTTTGCAATTCTGTCCGTATGTCTGTGTGTCTGTCTGTCTGTCCGTGTGTAAACACGATAACTTGAGTACCGTTATAGCTAGGTTGATGAAATTTCATATATAAGTATTTTATCAAAATCGTAGATCCGTATCAACTTTTGAGCTATTTCCGATTACCGGAAGTGGTATTTTTTCTACTTTGAATTTTTCAAAAGCCTATAATTTGAGTACTATTTCAGATAGATAAATGATATTTCACATGTAAGTAAAAGATCTAATTCTCTACCTTCTGTTAAATTTTGAGTAATTTCCGTTGTTGTTTTATATAAGAATATTCGAGAAAGTTTAGGGGAGATCACTCCCAGTTTATTTGTATCTGTGCCTTTGTAGATTAGCCGTACCCAGATATAACGTGAGGACTATTAATGATACATTTCATAGGGTTTGGCTTATACTTCTGAATACACTAGAACAATGCATATTGACTTGTGTAGTAAAGTTCCCTTTTAAACCGGACTGTCCATGGGACAGGCGAAGTAGATTTCACCTGTTTCTGTGAACTCCGCATATGAAGAGATAGTGTGGTCAGCACTATGCCCAGCCGCCTTTACTTTCCCTAAAGTGAGTTAGATACCCATCGGAGCTTGGTGGACTCGGGGACGTTAACAGACTTGAACCCGAATTCGAACTCGAGACTTTCGGGTTAGCAGTTGTATTCTCTACCATTCGACCACGCCGTCGAAACCTATCTACCCACAGTATATCCAACAACACAACGCATTTTCCCAGTCGTCAATTTTTATTATTTTACATATCTCAATTTCGAAACTTTTGCATTTCTTTAAAAATTTATAAATGTAAAAAAATGAGTGATTTTTAAAAAGTATCTTTGATAACGAAGGCCCTTGTGAAACTATTCCAACTTATTTTTAGTAATGTCTACGTTATATAAATTAAACTTACATTTTGTTTTATTTCAATATCGGCCATACTACTTATACAGGCACGTAGTCACCGTATTTACAACGCCCATCGAAATCGGTATCGTGACTAGATATCACGGTATCGTGACACGATATCAAAGATCGCATCGATACCACAAGAGCTGACTTGAATACTAGTTTAGGCCTAGAACTTTGGTTTCACTTGCGCGTTAGGGCTAGGAAATTACGATACAGGTTAGTGTTACATTAGGCGTAGATAGGACAAGAATCGAACGTCTTTTAATAACGATACAGGTTTGTGTTACATTAGGCGTAGTTAGGACAAGAATCGAACGTCTTTTAATAACGATACAGGTTAGTGTTACATTAGGCGTAGTTAGGACAAGAATCGAACGTCTTTTAATAACGATACAGGTTAGTGTTACATTAGGCGTAGTTAGGACAAGAATCGAACATCTTTTAATAACGATACAGGTTTGTGTTACATTAGGCGTAGTTAGGACAAGAATCGAACGTCTTTTAATAACGATACAGGTTAGTGTTACGTTAGGCGTAGTTAGGACAAGAATCGAACGTCTTTTAATGACGGGCACGTGATGCTGTACGGCATACGCCGAGTAACCTATAAAGGTAATCAAACATTCGTGCGACGATCAGCCTATACTTATAATCTACACGAAACAGCCCCTTGCAATTATTTAAAAAAAAAACGCAACCTGCTATTAAAATCTGGCAAAAAAAAAATTAGAATCGACGAGTTACGCCTGGTTGGGCTAGGCAGCTCGCGCGAAGATAATCGTCTGCTAATCACGGCCTTTGGTTGTCTGCAGACTGTGGAAGACCTGAGCATTGCATTGATTCGTAGTATTTATCAGATCCATATTTTTTTAACAGCGGCGTAACTAGGAGGGGAGGAGGGGGGTACCGCCCCGGTTTAGAAATTAAATATAGATGAAACAAATGAGGTAGAGGTATTGAGAGCCCGGCTTCAGTGACGACGCCGGCGTTTTTCTTCTGGTGAAATTGATCTTAAACGATTTCAACACCAGGTATAAAATCTCATTTGAAGCGTTGAAAAAGTTGTTTCGGAATTTTTTAAGTCTAAAAAGATATTTTCGTGAGTTTTAAAAAAAATGTTAAATGACGAGTAATAATTTTTTTTAAATTTTTTTTTTAAATTTCAGAATGCGTGTCTTTAGGAATAAAGGATAATAACCAATTCACACATGATGCACAGCGGAAAGTTCAAGGTGAAGGACGCCCAGCGGACTGTCGTGATGTGCCAGATTTCGCTGGCGTGCCGCACGTAACCGGCAACACAATTTTTTTTTGTTTTTTCTTTTAAAAAAAAGGGAGATAATGAATTAGAAGACGCTTCTGACTTCTACTACATTAACCCTACCAACGCCATCTTTCATCGCCCGTCATCACCACCACCACCAACAACAACAACATTGTGACGATGGGCACCAAACTTCAACTCGACCACCGCCTCCACGGCCTTCTCCTGCTGCTCGTATGCCTGGTGCGCGGCGCCCTGACCTTGAACTTGGACGGCTCCCCGGGGTCCTACCTGAAGTACCCGCCATGGGACCCGTGCCTGAACGGGTCCCTGTCGTTCGAGTTCAAAACCAAAGAGCCCAATTCGCTGTTGTTGTACCTGAACAAAGGCGGGTTCATGTATTTTGAGATTAAAATGTACAAAGGCGGCATACGTCTCAGGCTTAATTTTGGTGACGGTACGCAGATTCTACGTGCTGGTAGGTGATTGTGTTCATGGTAGTTAGGATATTGTGTTCATAGAAATTAGGGTATTGTGTACATAGCAGTTAGTATGTTCATGGAAACTAAGATATCAATTAATCGTGCACAGCAGGGTATTTTGTTCATGGCAGTAAGGATGTTATGTACATAATAGTTAGGATAATATGTACATAGCAGTTAGGTTATTATGTTCATCATAACAGGATATTTTGTTCATGGTAGTTAGGATATTATGTATATAATAGGATATTATGTTCGTAGCAGCTAGGATATTAGGTAAATAGCAGTTAGGATATTATGTTCATAGAAATTAGGATATTATGCACATAATAGTTAGTATATTTTGTCCATAGTAATTAGGATATTATGTACATTTAGGGTATTATGTGCGACACAGGAAATTTTGCTTATATTAGTTAGGATAATGTGTCTCAATGTTACAGAGAAACTAGGATAATTTATGCCTATATATATATATATATATATATATATATATATATATATATATATATATATATATACATATATATATATATATATATATATATATATATATATATATATATATATATATATATATATATATATATATATATATATATATATATATATATATATATATTAGATATTATAATATGTTTATATTTATATCGAGAAAAGTTATAATAAAACGTTTACTCCTTCAACTATACAGATCAGTTGAGATTAATCTGAATATACATTTAAAGAGAAGATAGGATGTGTCCATATATAAACCAAATATAATGTGTACAGAGTTATATAGAGCAGATATGACAATGTAAACTTTAGTAAATATATAATACATAAAGTTAGTTTAACATGTGTATAGTTATAAAGAACAGTTAGTATAATACGAGCATTGTTATCTAAAGCAGTCAGGATAATATGCCCAAAGATTATTTAGCAGTTAGGATAATGTGTTCATAGTTTTACGTGGTGCTTCTAGCGTGTACTAAATACGATAAATGTAGGTAATTATATAGACTGCCTTAGACACTGGCTTGTTGAATCGCTGATAGCAGTGTGGAGCTTCCCATTAAAATAATTTTGTAACGTAAATGTAAGTTTTATTAACATTATAACTAGCTCAGTTTAAAGAATTGCCACCGCCGGTTTGCGTTTAAACAAAATTTCGCGTTATTAGTCATACTTTTTCGAATTCGTTTTTTTCCCTTTAGATAAAAAAATTATTCTTTTGTCTCTGTTAACATTAACACTGTCTGTTTTGTAGAGCAAGCTGTTATTAAAATAAAATTAAAAGAAAATATGAGTAATTTTTAAAAAAAGCTGTTATTATCGGTGATATTATTTAAGTTGTTAGATATGTTTTTGGTCTGTCTGTTAACTTCATAGTTCAGTATCAGGATCATATGTTCATAGTTTAGTATGACTGTATAAAGGAATACATAGACTTACATTACAACTGTACCAAAAATAAAGCCATAACCACATCACAGACATACAAGCACATCATACACATACACTATACAAATGCATTATACAAAAACATCATACAAGTACTGCATACAAATACTTTATATAAATACATTTTACAAATACATCATACAAATACTTCATACAAATACTTCATACAAACACTTCATACAAATGCATCATACTAATACATCATACAATTACATCATGCTAATACATCATACAAATACATCTATACCAATACAACCATACCATACAACAACTAAACTAAAAATACTGGCTTACACATATTTAATCCTTACTTTAAATACAGACAAATTACCATTTTACAAGGGCAAATAACTCCAGGGTTTCTTTCAGCTTTCAGACATTTTTCTTCGTGTGTTGGGGGGGGGGGCATTTGAAACTACGGGGATGAAGGGAGGGGGTCACTTGCAGTTTCTTGTGGTCGGAGCGGGCACTGGTCAAAGGTATATAATAAAAATAAAAATAATTCCTTAATACTTGGGGTACCACAGATTTGTGTGGTGTGTCTAGGGTTAAGTGTCGCATGACGGCGCCCACCCCTCTCCATGCCTGACCACAGCCGGATGCCTCCATGTAGATGGCTTGCCTAGGTCTCGAACACTTGGCCGTAGAAGTTCATCTAGGAACTCTTGCGCCCTGGCCACTGAAAGGTCATACACCCAGTGATGCCGTGTTAGCATCAGTTGTTTGATTTTGGAGCTCTTTGCATGAGTTGCTGTCCCTAGCTATCGAGCAACTTATGCCCGGGGGTTTGAACTTGGGATTTTTCTTCTTCGGTTTAGCAAAGTATATATTCTATATAAAATTATACTTCTGAAAATACGACCCGGGGGGGGGGGGGCAGTTGGACGTGATACCATTGGTAGGAGGGATGTGTTGAGCACTCCGGAGATATGTCTGAAAGAAGAAGGAACACTACACAACTTACACACACACACACACACACTTACACACACACACAACACCACACCACTTCTCACGACTCAGTCACACACACACACACACGCAACACCACACCACTTCTCACAACTCAGTCACACACACACACACACACTTCTCACAACTCAGTCACACACACACACACACACACTTCTCACAACTCAGTCACACACACACACACACTTCTCACAACTCAGTCACACACACACAACACCACACCACTTCTCACAACTCAGTCACACACACACACACACTTCTCACAACTCAGTCACACACACACACACTTCTCACAACTCAGTCACACACACACACACACTTCTCACAACTCAGTCACACACACACACACACACACACAACACCACACCACTTCTTACGACTCAGTCACACACACACACAACACCACACCACTTCTCACGACTCAGTCACACACACACACAACACCACACCACTTCTCACGACTCAGTCACACACACACACAACACCACACCACTTCTCACAACTCAGTCACACACACACACTTCTCACAACTCAGTCACACACACACACACACACACACTTCTCACAACTCAGTGACACACACACACACACAACACCACACCACTTCTCACAACTCAGTCACACACACACACTTCTCACAACTCAGTCACACACACACACAACACCACACCACTTCTCACAACTCAGTCACACACACACACACACAACACCACACCCCTTCTCACGACTCAGTCACACACACACACACAACACCACACCACTTCTTACGACTCAGTCACACACACACAACACCACACCCCTTCTCACGACTCAGTCACACACACACACACAACACCACACCACTTCTTACGACTCAGTCACACACACACACAACACCACACCACTTCTCACGACTCAGTCACACACACACACAACACCACACCACTTCTCACGACTCAGTCACACACACACACAACACCACACCACTTCTCACGACTCAGTCACACACACACACAACACCACACCACTTCTCACGACTCAGTCACACACACACACAACACCACACCACTTCTCACGACTCAGTCACACACACACACAACACCACACCACTTCTCACGACTCAGTCACACACACACACAACACCACACCGCTTCTCACAACTCAGTCACACACACACACACACTTCTCACAACTCAGTCACACACACACACACACACTTCTCACAACTCAGTCACACACACACACCACTTGTAACCCATGCATAACTTTCATGTCTTTATCTTCATTCTGATTTCTTGTTTACATTATATAATTCATCCTCCTTATTCTACCCCCCCCAACCCCCACCCCATCTCCTTACCCTCAGGTGAAGCCCTCAACAACGGCGAGTGGCACTCGGTCGAAGTTCGTCAAGACGGCGACAGCACCTTCCTGAAGGTGGACAACCTCGAGCAGCACAAGAAATCCAGCACCGCCCTGCAGGACTTCACCCCCTCCACCAGCACCAACGACACCTTCCTCTTCATCGGCGGCATCCCGCCTGAATACGACAGCAGAAAATTTCAATCCCTGGCGCTCAAGTCGGTGATATTCGAACCCCGGTTCACAGGGTCGATAAGGAACTTGTTTTACCGGACGTGCGGGGCCGAGGCGTTCCGGCCCCAGCCGTTGGAGTCGTACGGGGTGCTGAGCAAGGACATTGACCACTGCGAGCGGGGGAACCCTTGCCTGAACGGCGGGAAGTGTCTGACGACGGACAGCGGCGTGTACTGTGATTGTCAGAGCACGGAGTACAAGGGGGATCGCTGCGATATCCGTGAGTTGATTGGTTGCTTGGGTCTGGGGGGGGGGGGGGATATATCTAGATTCAGTGGCGTATTGGGAGGGGGGTTAAAAATACTACACACATTTATCTAGCCTACATACACACACACATTCACACCATGTATTTATAGGCCTATATATATATATATATATATATGTGTGTGTGTGTGTGTATATATGTATAAACATACACATACACACACACACACACACACACATATATATATATATATATATATATATATATATATATATATATATATATATATATATATATATATATATATATATATATATATATATATATATATATATATATATATATATATATATATATATATATATAAAAATACATATATATATAAACACACATACAAACACACACACACACATATATATATATATATATATATATATATATATATATATATATATATATATATATATATATATATATATATACATATATATATATATAAGTAAAGAGACCCAAACGCACACTAGCTGTAGCCTAACACAAAACAGCATTCATTTTGAGGGTCACTGGGGAGCTTAACCCTTTGATCCCTACGCCATTGAACTTGATACTTGTTTCTCAATTTTTATATTTTGATTGTATCTTGATACTTGTATATTAATATTTGAATCTTAAATAATATTTTTTCTTTCGTTGAAACCAAATTTTAATCCTGTACACCCCCCCCCCCCACCCCAACCCACCAATCCTCTTTGACCCAGACATTTTAGCGGCAGCAAATAAACCTGCATGTACAATTTACTTCAGCCCGCCATTGGCCACTTAGATGGGAAGATATAAAAATGTTTGAAAATTTGATTTATGAGAAGGATAGTGTCGGTCTATTGAACGGGCTTGGTAGAGTTGCCTCTATGTTGCCTCTATACTGTATTTTGGTAGAGTCGCCTCTATATCTGTGTTTTGGTAGAGTCGCCTCTATACTGTGTTTTGGTAGAATCGCTTCTATGTTGCCCCTATAGCCTAGCCTGTCCCACAGCGTGTTTGCAGTGCTCCATTTAAAGAATTCCAGACCCATCCACGGGCGCCGTGTAGCGACATCCCCCCCCTCCCACTCCATTACGTAATATCTATCTCACTTCACCTTCCTGTTGATCCAAAACATGACCCCCCCCACCACCCCCACCCCCAACGCTATCTTCTCACTTTCCTTACTTTCCCCGTCATGCATTAGGCTGTTATCCCTGACACCCCCACCCCCCACCCCCACCCCCAACGCTATCGTCTCACTTTCCTTACTTTCCCCGTCATGCATTAGGCTGTTATCCCTGACACCCCCCCCCCCCGCCCCTTTCCCAACACAATCAACGAAATGAGCCAAACCCGCGTTAAAAGCTAACCTTTAACGGCCTTCTAGACGTGGGGGGGGGGGGGGTCCCCGGGGGTTGGGGTGGGTATTGTGTAATAAAAATATGATTTTAATAGCGGCATCGCGGCGCTGTGTCTGTCCTGAGAAAATTTTCATTACGGTTTATTGTGTTTACCTTCCCTTGGGGGCGTCTGCTGGTTTAATTAACCGGCGGCCATTTCAAGGTTTAACGGCAGCCGTTTTCTGGTTCAACGGGAAGCCATTTTTTTTAACGGACATCTATTTTCTGGTTTATCTCTCGGACATTTTTTTGGTTTAACTGTCGGCCATTTTCTGGTTTAACGGACAGCCATTTTCTAGGTTAACATGTAGCCCTTTTCAAGGTTTAACTGGCAGCCATTTTCTGGTTAAACGGACAGTCATTTTCTATTTTAACGCAAAGCCCTTTTCAAGGTTTAACTGGCAGCTATTTTCTGGTTTAACGGGAATCCATATTGTGCTTAAAAATGCAGCCGTTTTGTGGTTGAACGTGTAGCTATTTTAAGGTTTAACTGACAAGCATTTTCTAGTTTAACCGGCAGCCCTTTTAAGGCTAAACGGATAGCTATTTTCTAGTTTAACTGTCGGCCATTTTTTGGTTTATCTGTCTGCCATTTTTTTTTGTTTAACATGCCACAAATTGCTGATTTAGCATAAAAACTTAAACATCTGTTCATGTCTTGCCTTGATGTTTGAAGGGCCCAGATAACAACATCCGTGATTCTGTGACTCGCTACATGTTTAATTCCATCAGCTTCGCACAACGGCTGTTTTAACTATTTGATACTTACAGTCTCTGTACGTCGTTATGTTGGTACGATCATTCAGTTTTCAGGGGCTAACTAGGGTGCGGTAATATGGTGATTGTGGGCTAACTATGAATGGTACGTCATTTGGTGTTTGTGGGCTTACTTAGGTATATTTTTGTTGGCTAACTTAGGTATATTTTTGTGGGCTAACTTAGGTATATTTTTGTGGGCTAAGGTATATTTTTGTTGGCTAACTTAGGTATATTTTTGTGGGCTAACTTAGGTATATATTTGTGGGCTAAGGTATATTTTTGTGGGCTAACTTAGGTATATTTTTGTGGGCTAACTTAGGTATATATTTGTGGGCTAAGGTATATTTTTGTGGGCTAACTGAGGTATATTTTTGTGGGCTAACTTAGGTATATTTTTGTGGGTTTACTTGTGTATATTTTTGTGGGCTTACCTGGGTATATTTTCATGGGCTACCTTTGGTAAGATAATTTAACTGTCACAGTCAAGTATACACGATAGTTTGTGGCTATTTTTAAAAAATGAATATAAAACCCGAAATACAAAGGAATAATTTCAAACCGATTTTCTATTTTTTTTCTGCGTTATATTTTGGCGTTTCCATGGCAACGTGAGTTAAAAAATCGTGTCCAGGGCGTGTTGTTATTTCCGCCACAGCGAACTAATCTATTTATTATAATAACCGCGATCTGAACTTTTTTTTTTACAAAATTTTCCTTTAAAAGCTTGGCCCAAGATGCAATCTCAGATATTGCATTTTTTGATACACCATGAATGGGCTATGTAGAGATGGTCGCATTTTAACCCCCCCCCCTCACCCTGACTTTTCCCTAGACATTTTGGACTGAGTTAGCGAAATGTCGTTTGAGGGTTAGTGATGTCCCAAGGAGACATTTCGTTTTATGTTGCTAGAGTAAAATAGTTGTCTGCCGCGCATACAGTGACGTAAGCAGGGGAGGGGTGGGGGGGGGGGGGGGTATGTTAGGTGAGGGAATGTTAAATCCAAAAATTATGAAAATTGTCTAACTTTAAAATTACACACACGCACACGCACACACACACACACATACACACACACACACACACACATATATATATATATATATATATATATATATATATATATATATATATATATATATATATATATATATATATATATATATATATATATATAGGCTACATAGGTCATCTATAAAGGTTTTATATATATATATATATATATATATATATATATATATATATATATATATATATATATATATATATATATATATATATATATATATATATATATAGGCTATATAGGCAATTTGTAAAGATTATATATATAAATATATATATATATATATATATATATATATATATATATATATATATATATATATTATATATATATATATATATATATATATATATATATATATATATATATATATATATATATATATATATATATATATATATATATATATATATATATATATATATATATATATGTATATAAGCTTATCCCTTGATGTTGTCTCGAAGAATTGCGTAAAATCTCCCTTCCTAATGACGTACTAGACTCCCCTGTACCCCAGGCGCCCTGTAATGCATTCGTCGATACGGCCCGCTAACGAGGTACCCCGGCGAATCTTGGGCAACAGGTATGCTGATTAAAGGGCCATTGTCGATATCAGTCGCGGTGTGATTAGATCACGCCTCGCGCCAATATCAACCGTATTGATCCGGGATAACGGGGTTAAGGCGGTGGTGTCCCGGGGTGGGGGGGGGGGTGGCTTTAACGGGAATAGGGGATGGGGATAAGGGGAATGGAGGTCGAGATTTTAGCGGATGCAATTCACACATGATAGCGAAGAGGATTGTTCGGTT
>NW_026734130.1:0-38678 GCF_028476545.2 Physella acuta
GCCCGCCATCGCATAATTTCAAAGGTACATGGGAGCTAAGTTGGATTGGTATTAAAGGGAGACAATCTTCTGTCATCGTCGGATTGGTTTGTAAGCGTTTGTCCACGGGTGGAATGCGCTCGCGGAGAAGGGAAACGTTGTCCACCGGACAGGTCTGAGTTCTGAACGATGTAGCCTAGCCTTCAGTACGACCAACACAGTCTCCGCGGCGAACTCTTTTTGTTTTCAGAGGCACATTGCTGTCAGCCGAAAACCATGCGATTTCAGCTGATCCGGTTTAGGGCAAGACCGGAAAATTTTCCGCCAGACAGACACTCTGGTTTCTCTTCACATCGAGTAAATCTTTCGCCTTTTACTAAAGATTTCCGTGGAGAGGAGCATTATAAATGAGTCTTAGAAGACTATTTTTCACGCCCTACGCTGTAGGGTGAATATTTCCAATGTAAACATGAGTGGGTGACTACATCATTTGTTTTTTTTAACCCTGGGATAGAAAATGAACCCTGCCGTTGGGAGGTTTCGTTTCCTTTGGCACGTTTTTCCGTGGCCTTGGACGGAACCGGACAACTCTTGTCCGATGGCCATGCATAATTAGTGAGTACATAAATCAAAAAAGATTTCAAATACGTCTAGGTTCAGTGCCGAAGAACCAAATCAAAACCAACTACTGTTCTGTCTAGACTTTATTATTATTATTATTATTTTTTTAAACAACTCACTCGTTTCGATTCCAACAAACAACAGTTCAGACTGCTGGCAGAACGACAACAGTCGGTCACGCGCCTCAAAGCAATGGCGTCATTTTATTTTTTGTTAGTTGGGTGACGTGTACTTCCCCTAACAGTTTAGTCTCAAGAAAGCTAGGCGGCCCGCCATCGCATAATTTCAAAGGTACATGGGAGCTAAGTTGGATTGGTATTAAAGGGAGACAATCTTCTGTCATCGTCGGATTGGTTTGTAAGCGTTTGTCCACGGGTGGAATGCGCTCGCGGAGAAGGGAAACGTTGTCCACCGGACAGGTCTGAGTTCTGAACGATGTAGCCTAGCCTTCAGTACGACCAACACAGTCTCCGCGGCGAACTCTTTTTGTTTTCAGAGGCACATTGCTGTCAGCCGAAAAACCATGCGATTTCAGCTGATCCGGTTTAGGGCAGACCGGAAAATTTTCCGCCAGACAGACACTCTGGTTTCTCTTCACATCGAGTAAATCTTTCGCCTTTTACTGAACGTGACCTAGTTTCAAGATTTGTGTTCATTTATATTTCGTGGACTGTGTTCTGTGTTTTAACTGTGACACATTTCAAACACCACAGTGAGTATGTCATCAACCATTAAACTTTACCATCCCTGGCCTACCCACCAGCCTACACCTTCCAAGAACTTTAAAAGTTGAAATAAAGTTCAGAGCCGGAAGCACCATCCACGTGGATGATAGAGTTATCGAAATTGTAACTCAGGCTGTCACCAAAATAAACCCTGATGAGATTTTAAAAGTCTACAATCTAGGACGGCCCACAGAGTGGTACGTCACCCTTAAAAGTCAGGAAGTGTACACCACTCTCCACATGCGGGAATTCACCACCAATGACTACGGCATAACACAAGTGGTGTTTACCCACGTGGACAAGCCTGTGTTGTACGGTGAACTCCACTGGGTACCACCGACGTTTACCGAAGACACGGTTACAAAAATAGTAGAAAATTTCGTCATCCCCAACACCCAGATTACTGTTAAACCTCTCAGAAAAGGAGATAGATGGGCGGTAATCATCAACTCTAAGATGCCGGTTGAGAAACTACCCCATTATCTTGAAGTGGTAATGGGAGATCTTACCCACACCATGTTGCTTCTGTTTAGAGGCAGAAGGCAAAACTGCCATCTATGCCACACCAGCAGACATCACCCAGGCCAATGCAGAAGAGAAGATATCAGATCAAGGGATGACATCATCTTGACGGACGACAAAAAATACGTTGATGGGAAAGCTGTAGAGGAGGTGAGAATGATGGACAGACAAGATTCGACCGAAGAAGATCCCCTTAAGCCTACCACCTCATATGCGACCGCAGTAACCAAGACAACACCCATGACACATACAACAGAAGACACGACAACGCCATTGACACAAGAAACACCCACGGCATCACTGAGTCAAACAACGGATAACGCTAAACACACCGGCCAGTTCGCTGCGTTCATGCAAGGGAAAGCAGCCCTAACCATGAACCCCAAGGACCACTCAGCCAGGCCAAAACACACATCAGCTGATGACAAGGTGAAGACAGGCAAGCGACCCAGCGGTGACTCACCAAAACAACACACGGGGAAAAAACCGACCACTAGATAGATACATGCGACCTTACACCAACAAGAATGGCTAGTTCAACGAATAAAACTAATATAGGACAACTCACAATGATAACCATCAACATCAAGGGGGCAAAAAAGAAAGCTGATCTAATAATATCACTCATAAACACCTTCAAAACAGACTACATCCTTCTACAAGAAACTAATTTTAAAAATAAGTATAAGGCAGATAAATTTATAAGTAGCTTAGGCTTAGAAACAACTGAAGCATACCATAGTTTAGGAGAGAACTGCAAGGGAACGTCAATAATTAAAACATCAGACAAATACAAGACATTGCAAACATACACCGACGAGAATGGAAGACTGGTGATTATAACAGTCGGGGACAACAGCACGCAGTTCACCATTGTCAACATATACGCCCCCGTGGTCAAATTAGAACAAAGGCTCTACTACAAGCATTTGAAACGTACCCTGAAAAAAGAGTACAAGGACAAGCCAATCATTCTGGCTGGGGATTTTAATCTAGTGATAGACAAGAAAGACTTGATAGTTCAAAACGATAGAGAAGAAATACGAATGGCAGAGGACAGAGAACAAATCCAGTCATTAAACAAAATAATAGAGCAGTTCAATCTAGTAGACACATTTAGGAAGCTACACCCACATAAGATAGAGACAACATACTGTAGCCCGTCAGGGAAAAGTTACTCAAGATTGGACAGAGTATATGTCAACACAAACAACACAATTAGGAAAGTAGTACACCTGAAAAGAACTTTACAGTACACAGATCACAAGGCGACACTGGTGATGTTAAACTCACCAGTTAGCACACGTCAACGCAACACATACTGGAAACTAAACAACGCCCTTTTAACAGAACCTATATACATCGCAAATATAAAGGAAACGATAGCAAGATTCATAACCACTCAACCAAGCACTAATTTCATAGATCTTTGGGAAACTTTCAAAATTGAAGTCAAGGAAATATCCATTAGAATTGGAACATATTTGAAGAGCGAGAGACAGAATAAAGAGAAAGAATGTTTAGAGACCCTGCACATACTAAAATCATTCCATGCTGGTGAAGATGTAGTGGCAAAGTACGAAGACGAACTGGAAGAAATTAGGAAATATAAATACAAGGGAGCCTTAGTGAGGAGTAGGTTGGACATAGCAGGAACAGAAGACCCGACACACCACAACATAATACTCGAACAAATCACTCAGAAAAACAAAAACATTCAGTGTATCGTGGACAGGGACGGCCAGGAGACTACAGACGAAAGCAAAATCACTCAGGCGTTTCACCAATACTACACGAAGCTGTACAGGAAAGAGCAAACAAGGGGAGACAAGGAAGACGAGTACCTGTGTAACGCACGCCGCCTAGACGACACGGACAGAGAAAAACTGGATGAACCTATCACAATAAAGGACATCGAAGAAACAATACGACAGTTAAAAGACAACAAATCCCCTGGACCCGACGGATTAACGGCAGAATTTTACAAGTCTTTCACTGCAGAAATAGGGCAACTTTTGTTAAACACGTTCAACGACATGACAGACAAGAAAATGTGCCACGAAAACTTCAACAGATCGTTCATCACCCTAATCCACAAGCCAAACACTGACGAAAAACAGATGAAAAACTACAGACCTATATCGCTACTCAATACAGATTACAAGATTTTAACAAAAACGTTAGTCAGAAAGTTAGAGCCTTATCTCCACAAAATAGTGCACACAGACCAGCAATGCAGCATCACAGGAAGGAACATCTTAAACCATACGCACTACATTAGAGACCTCATCCAATATACACATGAAAAAGAAGCACAAGCCTTTTTACTGAGCCTTGACCAAGAGAAGGCTTTTGATAGAGTGTCTCACAGCTTTTTACTTAAAATAATAGAAGCCAATAATCTGGGGAATTACATATGCACATGGATCGACATTATTTACAGGAATGCTGTTAGTCACCTTCAAATCAACAGATGCATCACAAGACCGTTCCAGATTCAAAAATCTGTCAGACAAGGCTGCCCTTTGTCCCCTGTGTTATATATACTGACATTAGAACCCCTTTTGGAAAAAATTAGGCTCGACACACAGATTAGAGGAATTGACTGTCCAAACACGCAGAACAGAAAACTTTTTGCTTACGCTGACGACACGACATTTAGCCTACAGACAGAAAAATCTCTAATAGCTGTAATCAACCACTTCCAAGATTTCGGACAAGCAAGCGGCACGAAAATAAATTTAGACAAGACGCAAATCATGGGCTTAGGACGATGGAAGGAGAAGCAAACTTACCCTTTGAACTTGAAAGCGACTGACAGACTGAAAATTTACGGAATAATTTTTGAGAACGATCCCCATAGAAAACACGAGGAAACTTGGGAAAAGATGACTGACAAAATCAGTAGTAAACTAAACAAATATAAAAATAGCGCAACTACCATCTTCGGACGAGCGGCCATCGTTAACAGATATATAACACCCAAGTTGATATATGTAGCCACAACATCAACCGTCCCTAAAGCCACCATTCAAGGAATCAATCAAAAAATCAGAGAATTCATTTTTAAGAACACAGTCAGAACCATTAACCACTGCACGTTAATTCAAAATAAATTACAAGGAGGGATAAACCTACATGATATCCAAACCAAAATCAACTCACTCAGAATAAAACACGTCGGCAGAATAGTCAGTGACCCCCCAAATCATCCGCTAGCACATTACTATTTAGGACTTAGACTGAACAAAATACTCAAACATAATAATAGCACGCCGCATTTCGGAGGAGAGAAATTAAGCGCTTTCTACATTGAATGTCTAACCAGCCTGAAAGGGAACGAAAAATTCATACACGAAAACACACGGAAGACCTACTCACATCTGATAAAGAAACTAGCCACTCCACTACATAACAGAATCCAATGGTGCAAAATATACAGCGATATAGACACAACAGAGACTTTTAGAAATCTTCATAGGAAATCCATCACACCCAAAGCTAGGGAGATCACATACAGATTGATCTTCAATTTGACTCCGATCTACCAAATTATGCCAGCTAATAAGAAGAGAAACACAGGTTGTGTACTGTGTGGACAAGATATCAGAGAGACAGAAACCCATTTATTCCTAACATGTCCCACAATACAGATGGCTAAACGGGCGCTAGAAGAAGAAATCAAGGTAGATAATAAAGCCCTTACTATCGACGGGGCGATAACTCTAAATAAAGTACCCAAAAAGCCCGTGGCTGCAGAGAGAGACAAAAACATTTATGCCTTAGCGACATACAGACAGACTATCTGGCAAGCAAGAAACAAGGCGAAGTATGACAAGAAAAGATTTACCAACAAAACACTAAAGACAATTTTTTGTGAGAGTATGAACAAATATGTGTGAATGTTGAAGTCCACGTTTTTGTAGAAATGTATGCAACTGATGTCCTTGTATAACAAATATGTGTACAATGTTATGCTGATGTTGATGTAAATATTTTCAGAAATAAACTTTTATAAAAAAAAAAAAAAAAAAAAAAAAAAAAAAAAAAAAAAAAAAAAAAAAAAAAAAAAACTAAAGATTTCCGTGGAGAGGAGCATTATAATGAGTCTTAGAAGACTATTTTTCACGCCCTACGCTGTAGGGTGAATATTTCCAATGTAAACATGAGTGGGTGACTACATCATTTGTTTTTTTTAACCCTGGGATAGAAAATGAACCCTGCCGTTGGGAGGTTTCGTTTCCTTTGGCACGTTTTTTCCGTGGCCTTGGACGGAACCGGACAACTCTTGTCCGATGGCCATGCATAATTAGTGAGTACATAAATCAAAAAAGATTTCAAATACGTCTAGGTTCAGTGCCGAAGAACCAAATCAAAACCAACTACTGTTCTGTCTAGACTTTATTATTATTATTCTTTTTTTTTAAACAACTCACTCGTTTCGATTCCAACAAACAACAGTTCAGACTGCTGGCAGAACGACAACAGTCGGTCACGCGCCTCAAAGCAATGGCGTCATTTTATTTTTTGTTAGTTGGGTGACGTGTACTTCCCCTAACAGTTTAGTCTCAAGAAAGCTAGGCGGCCCGCCATCGCATAATTTCAAAGGTACATGGGAGCTAAGTTGGATTGGTATTAAAGGGAGACAATCTTCTGTCATCGTCGGATTGGTTTGTAAGCGTTTGTCCACGGGTGGAATGCGCTCGCGGAGAAGGGAAACGTTGTCCACCGGACAGGTCTGAGTTCTGAACGATGTAGCCTAGCCTTCAGTACGACCAACACAGTCTCCGCGGCGAACTCTTTTTGTTTTCAGAGGCACATTGCTGTCAGCCGAAAACCATGCGATTTCAGCTGATCCGGTTTAGGGCAGACCGGAAAATTTTCCGCCAGACAGACACTCTGGTTTCTCTTCACATCGAGTAAATCTTTCGCCTTTTACTAAAGATTTCCGTGGAGAGGAGCATTATAATGAGTCTTAGAAGACTATTTTTCACGCCCTACGCTGTAGGGTGAATATTTCCAATGTAAACATGAGTGGGTGACTACATCATTTGTTTTTTTTAACCCTGGGATAGAAAATGAACCCTGCCGTTGGGAGGTTTCGTTTCCTTTGGCACGTTTTTCCGTGGCCTTGGACGGAACCGGACAACTCTTGTCCGATGGCCATGCATAATTAGTGAGTACATAAATCAAAAAAGATTTCAAATACGTCTAGGTTCAGTGCCGAAGAACCAAATCAAAACCAACTACTGTTCTGTCTAGACTTTATTATTATTATTATTTTTTTTTTAAACAACTCACTCGTTTCGATTCCAACAAACAACAGTTCAGACTGCTGGCAGAACGACAACAGTCGGTCACGCGCCTCAAAGCAATGGCGTCATTTTATTTTTTGTTAGTTGGGTGACGTGTACTTCCCCTAACAGTTTAGTCTCAAGAAAGCTAGGCGGCCCGCCATCGCATAATTTCAAAGGTACATGGGAGCTAAGTTGGATTGGTATTAAAGGGAGACAATCTTCTGTCATCGTCGGATTGGTTTGTAAGCGTTTGTCCACGGGTGGAATGCGCTCGCGGAGAAGGGAAACGTTGTCCACCGGACAGGTCTGAGTTCTGAACGATGTAGCCTAGCCTTCAGTACGACCAACACAGTCTCCGCGGCGAACTCTTTTTGTTTTCAGAGGCACATTGCTGTCAGCCGAAAACCATGCGATTTCAGCTGATCCGGTTTAGGGCAGACCGGAAAATTTTCCGCCAGACAGACACTCTGGTTTCTCTTCACAACGCGTAAATCTTTCGCCTTTTACTGAACGTGACCTAGTTTCAAGATTTGTGTTCATTTATATTTCGTGGACTGTGTTCTGTGTTTTAACTGTGACACATTTCAAACACCACAGTGAGTATGTCATCAACCATTAAACTTACCATCCCTGGCCTACCCACCAGCCTACACCTTCCAAGAACTTTAAAAGTTGAAATAAAGTTCAGAGCCGGAAGCACCATCCACGTGGATGATAGAGTTATCGAAATTGTAACTCAGGCTGTCACCAAAATAAACCCTGATGAGATTTTAAAAGTCTACAATCTAGGACGGCCCACAGAGTGGTACGTCACCCTTAAAAGTCAGGAAGTGTACACCACTCTCCACATGCGGGAATTCACCACCAATGACTACGGCATAACACAAGTGGTGTTTACCCACGTGGACAAGCCTGTGTTGTACGGTGAACTCCACTGGGTACCACCGACGTTTACCGAAGACACGGTTACAAAAATAGTAGAAAATTTCGTCATCCCCAACACCCAGATTACTGTTAAACCTCTCAGAAAAGGAGATAGATGGGCGGTAATCATCAACTCTAAGATGCCGGTTGAGAAACTACCCCATTATCTTGAAGTGGTAATGGGAGATCTTACCCACACCATGTTGCTTCTGTTTAGAGGCAGAAGGCAAAACTGCCATCTATGCCACACCAGCAGACATCACCCAGGCCAATGCAGAAGAGAAGATATCAGATCAAGGGATGACATCATCTTGACGGACGACAAAAAATACGTTGATGGGAAAGCTGTAGAGGAGGTGAGAATGATGGACAGACAAGATTCGACCGAAGAAGATCCCCTTAAGCCTACCACCTCATATGCGACCGCAGTAACCAAGACAACACCCATGACACATACAACAGAAGACACGACAACGCCATTGACACAAGAAACACCCACGGCATCACTGAGTCAAACAACGGATAACGCTAAACACACCGGCCAGTTCGCTGCGTTCATGCAAGGGAAAGCAGCCCTAACCATGAACCCCAAGGACCACTCAGCCAGGCCAAAACACACATCAGCTGATGACAAGGTGAAGACAGGCAAGCGACCCAGCGGTGACTCACCAAAACAACACACGGGGAAAAAACCGACCACTAGATAGATACATGCGACCTTACACCAACAAGAATGGCTAGTTCAACGAATAAAACTAATATAGGACAACTCACAATGATAACCATCAACATCAAGGGGGCAAAAAAGAAAGCTGATCTAATAATATCACTCATAAACACCTTCAAAACAGACTACATCCTTCTACAAGAAACTAATTTTAAAAATAAGTATAAGGCAGATAAATTTATAAGTAGCTTAGGCTTAGAAACAACTGAAGCATACCATAGTTTAGGAGAGAACTGCAAGGGAACGTCAATAATTAAAACATCAGACAAATACAAGACATTGCAAACATACACCGACGAGAATGGAAGACTGGTGATTATAACAGTCGGGGACAACAGCACGCAGTTCACCATTGTCAACATATACGCCCCCGTGGTCAAATTAGAACAAAGGCTCTACTACAAGCATTTGAAACGTACCCTGAAAAAAGAGTACAAGGACAAGCCAATCATTCTGGCTGGGGATTTTAATCTAGTGATAGACAAGAAAGACTTGATAGTTCAAAACGATAGAGAAGAAATACGAATGGCAGAGGACAGAGAACAAATCCAGTCATTAAACAAAATAATAGAGCAGTTCAATCTAGTAGACACATTTAGGAAGCTACACCCACATAAGATAGAGACAACATACTGTAGCCCGTCAGGGAAAAGTTACTCAAGATTGGACAGAGTATATGTCAACACAAACAACACAATTAGGAAAGTAGTACACCTGAAAAGAACTTTACAGTACACAGATCACAAGGCGACACTGGTGATGTTAAACTCACCAGTTAGCACACGTCAACGCAACACATACTGGAAACTAAACAACGCCCTTTTAACAGAACCTATATACATCGCAAATATAAAGGAAACGATAGCAAGATTCATAACCACTCAACCAAGCACTAATTTCATAGATCTTTGGGAAACTTTCAAAATTGAAGTCAAGGAAATATCCATTAGAATTGGAACATATTTGAAGAGCGAGAGACAGAATAAAGAGAAAGAATGTTTAGAGACCCTGCACATACTAAAATCATTCCATGCTGGTGAAGATGTAGTGGCAAAGTACGAAGACGAACTGGAAGAAATTAGGAAATATAAATACAAGGGAGCCTTAGTGAGGAGTAGGTTGGACATAGCAGGAACAGAAGACCCGACACACCACAACATAATACTCGAACAAATCACTCAGAAAAACAAAAACATTCAGTGTATCGTGGACAGGGACGGCCAGGAGACTACAGACGAAAGCAAAATCACTCAGGCGTTTCACCAATACTACACGAAGCTGTACAGGAAAGAGCAAACAAGGGGAGACAAGGAAGACGAGTACCTGTGTAACGCACGCCGCCTAGACGACACGGACAGAGAAAAACTGGATGAACCTATCACAATAAAGGACATCGAAGAAACAATACGACAGTTAAAAGACAACAAATCCCCTGGACCCGACGGATTAACGGCAGAATTTTACAAGTCTTTCACTGCAGAAATAGGGCAACTTTTGTTAAACACGTTCAACGACATGACAGACAAGAAAATGTGCCACGAAAACTTCAACAGATCGTTCATCACCCTAATCCACAAGCCAAACACTGACGAAAAACAGATGAAAAACTACAGACCTATATCGCTACTCAATACAGATTACAAGATTTTAACAAAAACGTTAGTCAGAAAGTTAGAGCCTTATCTCCACAAAATAGTGCACACAGACCAGCAATGCAGCATCACAGGAAGGAACATCTTAAACCATACGCACTACATTAGAGACCTCATCCAATATACACATGAAAAAGAAGCACAAGCCTTTTTACTGAGCCTTGACCAAGAGAAGGCTTTTGATAGAGTGTCTCACAGCTTTTTACTTAAAATAATAGAAGCCAATAATCTGGGGAATTACATATGCACATGGATCGACATTATTTACAGGAATGCTGTTAGTCACCTTCAAATCAACAGATGCATCACAAGACCGTTCCAGATTCAAAAATCTGTCAGACAAGGCTGCCCTTTGTCCCCTGTGTTATATATACTGACATTAGAACCCCTTTTGGAAAAAATTAGGCTCGACACACAGATTAGAGGAATTGACTGTCCAAACACGCAGAACAGAAAACTTTTTGCTTACGCTGACGACACGACATTTAGCCTACAGACAGAAAAATCTCTAATAGCTGTAATCAACCACTTCCAAGATTTCGGACAAGCAAGCGGCACGAAAATAAATTTAGACAAGACGCAAATCATGGGCTTAGGACGATGGAAGGAGAAGCAAACTTACCCTTTGAACTTGAAAGCGACTGACAGACTGAAAATTTACGGAATAATTTTTGAGAACGATCCCCATAGAAAACACGAGGAAACTTGGGAAAAGATGACTGACAAAATCAGTAGTAAACTAAACAAATATAAAAATAGCGCAACTACCATCTTCGGACGAGCGGCCATCGTTAACAGATATATAACACCCAAGTTGATATATGTAGCCACAACATCAACCGTCCCTAAAGCCACCATTCAAGGAATCAATCAAAAAATCAGAGAATTCATTTTTAAGAACACAGTCAGAACCATTAACCACTGCACGTTAATTCAAAATAAATTACAAGGAGGGATAAACCTACATGATATCCAAACCAAAATCAACTCACTCAGAATAAAACACGTCGGCAGAATAGTCAGTGACCCCCCAAATCATCCGCTAGCACATTACTATTTAGGACTTAGACTGAACAAAATACTCAAACATAATAATAGCACGCCGCATTTCGGAGGAGAGAAATTAAGCGCTTTCTACATTGAATGTCTAACCAGCCTGAAAGGGAACGAAAAATTCATACACGAAAACACACGGAAGACCTACTCACATCTGATAAAGAAACTAGCCACTCCACTACATAACAGAATCCAATGGTGCAAAATATACAGCGATATAGACACAACAGAGACTTTTAGAAATCTTCATAGGAAATCCATCACACCCAAAGCTAGGGAGATCACATACAGATTGATCTTCAATTTGACTCCGATCTACCAAATTATGCCAGCTAATAAGAAGAGAAACACAGGTTGTGTACTGTGTGGACAAGATATCAGAGAGACAGAAACCCATTTATTCCTAACATGTCCCACAATACAGATGGCTAAACGGGCGCTAGAAGAAGAAATCAAGGTAGATAATAAAGCCCTTACTATCGACGGGGCGATAACTCTAAATAAAGTACCCAAAAAGCCCGTGGCTGCAGAGAGAGACAAAAACATTTATGCCTTAGCGACATACAGACAGACTATCTGGCAAGCAAGAAACAAGGCGAAGTATGACAAGAAAAGATTTACCAACAAAACACTAAAGACAATTTTTTGTGAGAGTATGAACAAATATGTGTGAATGTTGAAGTCCACGTTTTTGTAGAAATGTATGCAACTGATGTCCTTGTATAACAAATATGTGTACAATGTTATGCTGATGTTGATGTAAATATTTTCAGAAATAAACTTTTATAAAAAAAAAAAAAAAAAAAAAAAAAAAAAAAAAAAAAAAAAAAAAAAAAAAAAAAAACTAAAGATTTCCGTGGAGAGGAGCATTATAATGAGTCTTAGAAGACTATTTTTCACGCCCTACGCTGTAGGGTGAATATTTCCAATGTAAACATGAGTGGGTGACTACATCATTTGTTTTTTTTAACCCTGGGATAGAAAATGAACCCTGCCGTTGGGAGGTTTCGTTTCCTTTGGCACGTTTTTTCCGTGGCCTTGGACGGAACCGGACAACTCTTGTCCGATGGCCATGCATAATTAGTGAGTACATAAATCAAAAAAGATTTCAAATACGTCTAGGTTCAGTGCCGAAGAACCAAATCAAAACCAACTACTGTTCTGTCTAGACTTTATTATTATTATTCTTTTTTTTTAAACAACTCACTCGTTTCGATTCCAACAAACAACAGTTCAGACTGCTGGCAGAACGACAACAGTCGGTCACGCGCCTCAAAGCAATGGCGTCATTTTATTTTTTGTTAGTTGGGTGACGTGTACTTCCCCTAACAGTTTAGTCTCAAGAAAGCTAGGCGGCCCGCCATCGCATAATTTCAAAGGTACATGGGAGCTAAGTTGGATTGGTATTAAAGGGAGACAATCTTCTGTCATCGTCGGATTGGTTTGTAAGCGTTTGTCCACGGGTGGAATGCGCTCGCGGAGAAGGGAAACGTTGTCCACCGGACAGGTCTGAGTTCTGAACGATGTAGCCTAGCCTTCAGTACGACCAACACAGTCTCCGCGGCGAACTCTTTTTGTTTTCAGAGGCACATTGCTGTCAGCCGAAAACCATGCGATTTCAGCTGATCCGGTTTAGGGCAGACCGGAAAATTTTCCGCCAGACAGACACTCTGGTTTCTCTTCACATCGAGTAAATCTTTCGCCTTTTACTAAAGATTTCCGTGGAGAGGAGCATTATAATGAGTCTTAGAAGACTATTTTTCACGCCCTACGCTGTAGGGTGAATATTTCCAATGTAAACATGAGTGGGTGACTACATCATTTGTTTTTTTTAACCCTGGGATAGAAAATGAACCCTGCCGTTGGGAGGTTTCGTTTCCTTTGGCACGTTTTTCCGTGGCCTTGGACGGAACCGGACAACTCTTGTCCGATGGCCATGCATAATTAGTGAGTACATAAATCAAAAAAGATTTCAAATACGTCTAGGTTCAGTGCCGAAGAACCAAATCAAAACCAACTACTGTTCTGTCTAGACTTTATTATTATTATTATTTTTTTTTTAAACAACTCACTCGTTTCGATTCCAACAAACAACAGTTCAGACTGCTGGCAGAACGACAACAGTCGGTCACGCGCCTCAAAGCAATGGCGTCATTTTATTTTTTGTTAGTTGGGTGACGTGTACTTCCCCTAACAGTTTAGTCTCAAGAAAGCTAGGCGGCCCGCCATCGCATAATTTCAAAGGTACATGGGAGCTAAGTTGGATTGGTATTAAAGGGAGACAATCTTCTGTCATCGTCGGATTGGTTTGTAAGCGTTTGTCCACGGGTGGAATGCGCTCGCGGAGAAGGGAAACGTTGTCCACCGGACAGGTCTGAGTTCTGAACGATGTAGCCTAGCCTTCAGTACGACCAACACAGTCTCCGCGGCGAACTCTTTTTGTTTTCAGAGGCACATTGCTGTCAGCCGAAAACCATGCGATTTCAGCTGATCCGGTTTAGGGCAGACCGGAAAATTTTCCGCCAGACAGACACTCTGGTTTCTCTTCACAACGCGTAAATCTTTCGCCTTTTACTGAACGTGACCTAGTTTCAAGATTTGTGTTCATTTATATTTCGTGGACTGTGTTCTGTGTTTTAACTGTGACACATTTCAAACACCACAGTGAGTATGTCATCAACCATTAAACTTACCATCCCTGGCCTACCCACCAGCCTACACCTTCCAAGAACTTTAAAAGTTGAAATAAAGTTCAGAGCCGGAAGCACCATCCACGTGGATGATAGAGTTATCGAAATTGTAACTCAGGCTGTCACCAAAATAAACCCTGATGAGATTTTAAAAGTCTACAATCTAGGACGGCCCACAGAGTGGTACGTCACCCTTAAAAGTCAGGAAGTGTACACCACTCTCCACATGCGGGAATTCACCACCAATGACTACGGCATAACACAAGTGGTGTTTACCCACGTGGACAAGCCTGTGTTGTACGGTGAACTCCACTGGGTACCACCGACGTTTACCGAAGACACGGTTACAAAAATAGTAGAAAATTTCGTCATCCCCAACACCCAGATTACTGTTAAACCTCTCAGAAAAGGAGATAGATGGGCGGTAATCATCAACTCTAAGATGCCGGTTGAGAAACTACCCCATTATCTTGAAGTGGTAATGGGAGATCTTACCCACACCATGTTGCTTCTGTTTAGAGGCAGAAGGCAAAACTGCCATCTATGCCACACCAGCAGACATCACCCAGGCCAATGCAGAAGAGAAGACATCAGATCAAGGGATGACATCATCTTGACGGACGACAGGAAATACGTTGATGGGAAAGCTGTAGAGGAGGTGAGAATGATGGACAGACAAGATTCGACCGAAGAAGATCCTCTAAAGCCTACCACCTCATATGCGACCGCAGTAACCAAGACAACACCCATGACACATACAACAGAAGACACGACAACGCCATTGACACAAGAAACACCCACGGCATCACTGAGTCAAACAACGGATAACGCTAAACACACCGGCCAGTTCGCTGCGTTCATGCAAGGGAAAGCAGCCCTAACCATGAACCCTAAAGACCACTCAGCCAGACCAAAACACACATCAGCTGATGACAAGGTGAAGACAGGCAAGCGACCCAGCGGTGACTCACCAAAACAACACACGGGGAAAAAACCAACCACTAGATAAATACATGCGACATTACACCAACAAGAATGGCTAGTTCAACGAATAAAACTAATATAGGACAACTCACAATGATAACCATCAACATCAAGGGGGCAAAAAAGAAAGCTGACCTAATAATATCACTCATAAACACCTTCAAAACAGACTACATCCTTCTACAAGAAACCAATTTTAAAAATAAGTATAAGGCAGATAAATTTATAAGTAGCTTAGGCTTAGAAACAACTGAAGCATACCATAGTTTAGGAGAGAACTGCAAGGGAACGTCAATAATTAAAACATCAGACAAATACAAGACACTGCAAACATACACCGACGAGAATGGAAGACTGGTGATTATAACAGTCGGGGACAACAGCACACAGTTCACCATTGTCAACATATACGCCCCCGTGGTCAAATTAGAACAAAGGCTCTACTACAAATATTTAAAACGTACCCTGAAAAAAGAGTACAAGGACAAGCCAATCATTCTGGCTGGGGATTTTAATCTAGTGATAGACAAGAAAGACTTGATAGTTCAAAACGATAGAGAAGAAATACGAATGGCAGAGGACAGAGAACAAATCCAGTCATTAAACAAAATAATAGAGCAGTTCAATCTAGTAGACACATTTAGGAAGCTACACCCAAATAAGATAGAGACAACATACTGTAGCCCGTCAGGGAAAAGTTACTCAAGATTGGACAGAGTATATGTCAACACAAACAACACAATTAGGAAAGTAGTACACCTGAAAAGAACATTACAGTACACAGATCACAAAGCGACACTGGTGATGTTAAACTCACCAGTTTGCACACGTCAACGCAACACATACTGGAAACTAAACAACGCCCTTTTAACAGAACCTATATACATCGCAAATATAAAAGAAACGATAGCAAGATTCATAACCACTCAACCAAGCACTAATTTCATAGATCTTTGGGAAACTTTCAAAATTGAAGTCAAGGAAATATCCATTAGAATTGGAACATATTTGAAGAGCGAGAGACAGAATAAAGAGAAAGAATTGTTAGAGACCCTGCACATACTAAAATCATTCCATGCTAGTGAAGATGTATTGGCAAAGTACGAAGACGAACTGGAAGAAATTAGGAAATATAAATACAAGGGAGCCTTAGTGAGGAGTAGGTTGGACATAGCAGGAACAGAAGACCCGACACACCACAACTTAATACTCGAACAAATCACTCAGAAAAACAAAAACATTCAGTGTATCGTGGACAGAGACGGCCAGGAGACTACAGACGAAAGCAAAATCACTCAGGCGTTTCATCAATACTACACGCAGCTGTACAGGAAAGAGCAAACAAGGGGAGACAAGGAAGACGAGTACCTGTGTAACGCACGCCGCCTAGACGACACGGACAGAGAAAAACTGGATGAACCTATCACAATAAAGGACATCGAAGAAACAATACGACAGTTAAAAGACGACAAATCCCCTGGACCCGACGGACTAACAGCAGAATTTTACAAGACTTTCACTGCAGAAATAGGGCAACTTTTGTTAAACACGTTCAACGACATGACAGACAAGAAAACGTGCCACGAAAATTTCAACAGATCCTTCATCTCCTTAATCCACAAGCCAAACACTGACGAAAAACAGATGAAAAACTACAGACCTATCTCGCTACTCAATACAGACTACAAGATTTTAACAAAAACGTTAGTCAGAAAGTTAGAGCCTTATCTCCACAAAATAGTGCACACAGATCAGCAATGCAGCATCACAGGAAGGAACATCTTAAACCATACGCACTACATTAGGGACCTCATCCAATATACTCATGAAAAAGAAGCACAAGCCTTTTTACTGAGCCTTGACCAAGAAAAGGCTTTTGATAGAGTGTCTCACAGCTTTTTACTTAAAATAATTGAAGCCAATAATCTGGGGAATTACATATGCACATGGATCGACATTATTTACAGGAATGCAGTTAGTCACCTTCAAATCAACAGATGCATCACAAGACCGTTCCAGATCCAAAAATCTGTCAGACAAGGCTGCCCTTTGTCCCCTGTGTTATATATATTGACATTAGAACCCCTTTTGGAAAAAATTAGACTCGACACACAGATTAGAGGAATCGACTGTCCAAACAGGCAGAACAGAAAACTTTTCGCTTACGCTGACGACACGACATTTAGCCTACAGACAGAAAAATCTCTAATAGCAGTAATCAACCACTTCCAAGATTTCGGACAAGCAAGCGGCACGAAAATAAATTTAGACAAGACGCAAATCATGGGCTTAGGACGATGGAAGGAGAAGCAAACTTACCCTTTGAACTTGAAAGCGACTGACAGACTGAAAATTTACGGAATAATTTTTGAGAACGATCCCCATAGAAAACACGAGGAAACTTGGGAAAAGATGACTGACAAAATCAGTAGCAAACTAAACAAATACAAAAATAGCGCAACTACCATCTTTGGACGAGCGGCCATCGTTAACAGATATATAACACCCAAGTTGATATATGTAGCCACAACATCAACCGTCCCTAAAGCCACCATTCAAGGAATCAATCAAAAAATTAGAGAATTCATTTTTAAGAACACAGTCAGAACCATTAACCACTGCACGTTAATTCAAAATAAATTACAAGGAGGGATAAACCTACATGATATTCAAACTAAAATCAACTCACTCAGAATAAAACACGTCGGCAGAATAGTCAGCGACCCCCCAAATCATCCGCTAGCACATTACTATTTAGGACTTAGACTGAACAAAATACTCAAACATAATAATAGCACGCCGCATTTCGGAGGAGAGAAATTAAGCGCTTTCTACATTGAATGTCTAACCAGCCTGAAAGGGAACGAAAAATTCATACACGAAAACACACGGAAGACCTACTCACATCTGATAAAGAAACTAGCCACTCCACTACATAACAGAATCCAATGGTGCAAAATATACAGCGATATAGACACAACAGAGACTTTTAGAAATCTTCATAGGAAATCCATCACACCCAAAGCGAGGGAGATCACATACAGACTAATATTCAATTTGACTCCGATCTACCAAATTATGCCAGCTAACAAGAAGAGAAACACAGGTTGTGTACTGTGTGGACAAGATATCAGAGAGACAGAAACCCATTTATTCCTAACATGCCCCACAATACAGATGGAGAAACGGGCGCTAGAAGAAGAAATCAAGGTAGATAATAAAGCCCTGACTATCGACGGGGCGATAACTCTAAATAAAGTACCCAAAAAGCCCGTGGCTGCAGAGAGAGACAAAAACATTTATGCCTTAGCGACATACAGACAGACTATCTGGCAAGCAAGAAACAAGGCGAAGTATGACAAGAAAAGATTTACCAACAAAACACTAAAGACAATTTTTTGTGAGAGTATGAACAAATATGTGTGAATGTTGAAGTCCACGTTTTTGTAGAAATGTATGCAACTGATGTCCTTGTATAACAAATATGTGTACAATGTTATGCTGATGTTGATGTAAATATTTTCAGAAATAAACTTTTATAAAAAAAACAAAAAAAAAAACTAAAGATTTCCGTGGAGAGGAGCATTATAATGAGTCTTAGAAGACTATTTTTCACGCCCTACGCTGTAGGGTGAATATTTCCAATGTAAACATGAGTGGGTGACTACATCATTTGTTGTTTTTAACCCTGGGATAGAAAATGAACCCTGCCGTTGGGAGGTTTCGTTTCCTTTGGCACGTTTTTCCGTGGCCTTGGACGGAACCGGACAACTCTTGTCCGATGGCCATGCATAATTAGTGAGTACATAAATCAAAAAAGATTTCAAATACGTCTAGGTTCAGTGCCGAAGAACCAAATCAAAACCAACTACTGTTCTGTCTAGACTTTATTATTATTATTTATTTATTTTTAAACAACTCACTCGTTTCGATTCCAACAAACAACAGTTCAGACTGCTGGCAGAACAACAGTCGGTCACGCGCCTCAAAGCAATGGCGTCATTTTATTTTTTGTTAGTTGGGTGACGTGTACTTCCCCTAACAGTTTAGTCTCAAGAAAGCTAGGCGGCCCGCCATCGCATAATTTCAAAGGTACATGGGAGCTAAGTTGGATTGGTATTAAAGGGAGACAATCTTCTGTCATCGTCGGATTGGTTTGTAAGCGTTTGTCCACGGGTGGAATGCGCTCGCGGAGAAGGGAAACGTTGTCCACCGGACAGGTCTGAGTTCTGAACGATGTAGCCTAGCCTTCAGTACGACCAACACAGTCTCCGCGGCGAACTCTTTTTGTTTTCAGAGGCACATTGCTGTCAGCCGAAAACCATGCGATTCCAGCTGATCCGGTTTAGGGCAGACCGGAAAATTTTCCCCCAGACAGACACTCTGGTTTCTCTTCACATCGAGTAAATCTTTCGCCTTTTACTAAAGATTTCCGTGGAGAGGAGCATTATAATGAGTCTTAGAAGACTATTTTTCACGCCCTACGCTGTAGGGTGAATATTTCCAATGTAAACATGAGTGGGTGACTACATCATTTGTTTTTTTTAACCCTGGGATAGAAAATGAACCCTGCCGTTGGGAGGTTTCGTTTCCTTTGGCACGTTTTTCCGTGGCCTTGGACGGAACCGGACAACTCTTGTCCGATGGCCATGCATAATTAGTGAGTACATAAATCAAAAAAGATTTCAAATACGTCTAGGTTCAGTGCCGAAGAACCAAATCAAAACCAACTACTGTTCTGTCTAGACTTTATTATTATTATTTATTTATTTTTAAACAACTCACTCGTTTCGATTCCAACAAACAACAGTTCAGACTGCTGGCAGAACAACAGTCGGTCACGCGCCTCAAAGCAATGGCGTCATTTTATTTTTTGTTAGTTGGGTGACGTGTACTTCCCCTAACAGTTTAGTCTCAAGAAAGCTAGGCGGCCCGCCATCGCATAATTTCAAAGGTACATGGGAGCTAAGTTGGATTGGTATTAAAGGGAGACAATCTTCTGTCATCGTCGGATTGGTTTGTAAGCGTTTGTCCACGGGTGGAATGCGCTCGCGGAGAAGGGAAACGTTGTCCACCGGACAGGTCTGAGTTCTGAACGATGTAGCCTAGCCTTCAGTACGACCAACACAGTCTCCGCGGCGAACTCTTTTTGTTTTCAGAGGCACATTGCTGTCAGCCGAAAACCATGCGATTCCAGCTGATCCGGTTTAGGGCAGACCGGAAAATTTTCCCCCAGACAGACACTCTGGTTTCTCTTCACATCGAGTAAATCTTTCGCCTTTTACTAAAGATTTCCGTGGAGAGGAGCATTATAATGAGTCTTAGAAGACTATTTTTCACGCCCTACGCTGTAGGGTGAATATTTCCAATGTAAACATGAGTGGGTGACTACATCATTTGTTTTTTTTAACCCTGGGATAGAAAATGAACCCTGCCGTTGGGAGGTTTCGTTTCCTTTGGCACGTTTTTCCGTGGCCTTGGACGGAACCGGACAACTCTTGTCCGATGGCCATGCATAATTAGTGAGTACATAAATCAAAAAAGATTTCAAATACGTCTAGGTTCAGTGCCGAAGAACCAAATCAAAACCAACTACTGTTCTGTCTAGACTTTATTATTATTATTTTTTTTTTTTAAACAACTCACTCGTTTCGATTCCAACAAACAACAGTTCAGACTGCTGGCAGAACGACAACAGTCGGTCACGCGCCTCAAAGCAATGGCGTCATTTTATTTTTTGTTAGTTGGGTGACGTGTACTTCCCCTAACAGTTTAGTCTCAAGAAAGCTAGGCGGCCCGCCATCGCATAATTTCAAAGGTACATGGGAGCTAAGTTGGATTGGTATTAAAGGGAGACAATCTTCTGTCATCGTCGGATTGGTTTGTAAGCGTTTGTCCACGGGTGGAATGCGCTCGCGGAGAAGGGAAACGTTGTCCACCGGACAGGTCTGAGTTCTGAACGATGTAGCCTAGCCTTCAGTACGACCAACACAGTCTCCGCGGCGAACTCTTTTTGTTTTCAGAGGCACATTGCTGTCAGCCGAAAACCATGCGATTTCAGCTGATCCGGTTTAGGGCAGACCGGAAAATTTTCCGCCAGACAGACACTCTGGTCAATCATTCTGGCCGGGGATTTCAATCTAAGATCAAAGTGTAGTATCTGTTATGGATCTACACGGATCTTAGCCATTTGGTTGGTCAGCCCTTTTTAGGGCTGGCTGCCGGGTCGAGAGGCGGTCAAACCTACTACTCTAACTCACGCAAATCTCGCAAACGACCGCTGTGGGGTTGCTCCCACACATCCCTCGAACGCACACGCTCTCGAGATGAGTCACCCAGTACTTGTATTGGGTGGCTTCAAATGTACGAGTGGCTAACTTTTCAATCTTTTATTTTTCAGCCTGACGACACCCATCTAGGAGAAATCTTAGGTGGGAGGTCTGTCTATCGCCAACAAATCGAACTCATCTACTACGTCTAACGCAACTACCTCGCTCAAGAAATCGAACTCATCTACTACGTCAAACGCATCTACCTCGCTCCCAACAAACTCACTAACACTCTGACGACACCCACCTAGGAGAAATCTTAGGTGGGAAGCTTCCGTCAAAACACTAGCAAATCAACTAACCATCTCTCAAGATCATCTACTCAAAATAAACAATCGCCAACAGCCCTACCTCGCCCACCTCAACACTTCACCAAGCTCAAAACCATCGACTCAGCAACATCAGCAAACTTCACTCTTCAACGTCACCTCGCCCAACTCAATTACTCGACTATTTCACGTTACTCCTCCTCAAATCACAATGAACAATACTTCAAAGCAACTCACCTCGAAAGATCTCTCAACACAAGGACCTACCCAACTCATCTCCCCAAGCTTCAATGCATCGAACAACTCTGCTACCATGCGCATCATACCTTATCTCAACGCAAGATCACTACCTCAACCACCCTCTCCAAGTTCTACACCATTCGACCAACTCCACCATCAACGTCAAGACACCAAACTCACTCTCACCAAGTACAACCACCAACAAAGAATAAACCATTATCAAACCAAGAGCGTATCAAGCACAAGAAGAAAGGCCAAAAAACAGAGAAGCGATCATGTTTGTACTGTCCTGTACTTTATGTCATAGCAAACCGGAAACAAAATCAAGAAAGAAACAAATGGAACCAAGAAATCGGAACAAAGAAAACAGAAGGAATATTAAGACATTGTAAATCTTTTTAATGTTATACTATGTATCACATTGTAATTTTTTAACATGCAACCTATCCACTTGTGGAAGGAACAATATTAAACGCCAAACGGCACGAAAAAAAAAAAAAAAAAGATAGACAAGAAAGATTTAATTGTTCAAAACGATAGAGAAGAAATACGAATGGCAGAGGACAGAGAACAAATCCAGTCATTAAACAAAATAATAGAGCAGTTTAATCTAGTAGACACATTTAGGAAGCTACACCCACATAAGATAGAGACAACATACTGTAGCCCGTCAGGGAAAAGTTACTCAAGATTGGACAGAGTATATGTCAACACAAACAACACAATTAGGAAAGTAGTACACCTGAAAAGAACTTTACAGTACACAGATCACAAGGCGACACTGGTGATGTTAAACTCACCAGTTAGCACACGTCAACGCAACACATACTGGAAACTAAACAACGCCCTTTTAACAGAACCTATATACATCGCAAATATAAAGGAAACGATAGCAAGATTCATAACCACTCAACCAAGCACTAATTTCATAGATCTTTGGGAAACTTTCAAAATTGAAGTCAAGGAAATATCCATTAGAATTGGAACATATTTGAAGAGCGAGAGACAGAATAAAGAGAAAGAATGTTTAGAGACCCTGCACATACTAAAATCATTCCATGCTGGTGAAGATGTAGTGGCAAAGTACGAAGACGAACTGGAAGAAATTAGGAAATATAAATACAAGGGAGCCTTAGTGAGGAGTAGGTTGGACATAGCAGGAACAGAAGACCCGACACACCACAACATAATACTCGAACAAATCACTCAGAAAAACAAAAACATTCAGTGTATCGTGGACAGGGTCGGCCAGGAGACTACAGACGAAGGTAAAATCACTCAGGCGTTTCATCAATACTACACGCAGCTGTACAGGAAAGAGCAAACAAGGGGAGACAAGGAAGACGAGTACCTGTGTAACGCACGCCGCCTAGACGACACGGACAGAGAAAAACTGGATGAACCTATCACAATAAAGGACATCGAAGAAACAATACGACAGTTAAAAGGCAACAAATCCCCTGGACCCGACGGACTAACGGCAGAATTCTACAAGGCTTTCACTTTAGAAATAGGGCAACTTTTGTTAAACACGTTCAACGACATGACAGACAAGAAAACGTGCCACGAAAACTTCAACAGATCGTTCATCACCTTAATCCACAAGCCAAACACTGACGAAAAACAGATGAAAAACTACAGACCTATATCGTTACTCAATACAGACTACAAGATTTTAACAAAAACGTTAGTCAGAAAGTTAGAGCCTTATCTCCACAAAATAGTGCACACAGACCAGCAATGCAGCATCGCAGGAAGGAACATCTTAAACCATACGCACTACATTAGGGACCTCATCCAATATACTCATGAAAAAGAAGCACAAGCCTTTTTACTGAGCCTTGACCAAGAAAAGGCTTTTGATAGAGTGTCTCACAGCTTTTTACTTAAAATAATAGAAGCCAATAATCTGGGGAATTACATATGCACATGGATCGACATTATTTATAGAAATGCAGTTAGTCACCTTCAAATCAACAGATGCATCACAAGACCGTTCCAGATTCAAAAATCTGTCCGACAAGGCTGCCCTTTGTCTCCTGTGTTATATATATTGACATTAGAACCCCTTTTGGAAAAAATTAGACTCGACACACAGATTAGAGGAATTGACTGTCCAAACACGCAGAACAGAAAACTTTTTGCTTACGCTGACGACACGACATTTAGCCTACAGACAGAAAAATCTCTAATAGCAGTAATCAACCACTTCCAAGATTTCGGACAAGCAAGCGGCACGAAAATAAATTTAGACAAGACGCAAATCATGGGCTTAGGACGATGGAAGGAGAAGCAAACTTACCCTTTGAACTTGAAAGCGACTGACAGACTGAAAATTTACGGAATAATTTTTGAGAACGATCCCCATAGAAAACACGAGGAAACCTGGGAAAAGATGACTGACAAAATCAGTAGCAAACTAAACAAATATAAAAATAGCGCAACTACCATCTTCGGACGAGCGGCCATCGTTAACAGATACATAACACCCAAGTTGATATATGTAGCCACAACATCAACCGTCGCTAAAGGCACCATTCAAGGAATCAATCAAAAAATCAGAGAATTCATTTTTAAGAACACAGTCAGAACCATTAACCACTGCACGTTAATTCAAAATAAATTACAAGGAGGGATAAACCTGCATGATATTCAAACCAAAATCAACTCTCTTAGAATAAAACACGTCGGCAGAATAGTCAGCGACCCCCCAAATCATCCGCTAGCACATTACTATTTAGGACTTAGACTGAACAAAATACTCAAACATAATAATAGCACGCCGCATTTTGGAGGAGAGAAATTAAGCGCTTTCTACATTGAATGTCTAACCAGCCTGAAAGGGAACGAAAAATTCATACACGAAAACACACGGAAGACCTACTCACATCTGATAAAGAAACTAGCCACTCCACTACATAACAGAATCCAATGGTGCAAAATATACAGCGATATAGACACAACAGAGACTTTTAGAAATCTTCATAGGAAATCCATCACACCCAAAGCGAGGGAGATCACATACAGACTAATATTCAATTTGACTCCGATCTACCAAATTATGCCAGCTAACAAGAAGAGAAACACAGGTTGTGTACTGTGTGGACAAGATATCAGAGAGACAGAAACCCATTTATTTCTAACATGCCCTACAATACAGATGGCGAAACGGGCGCTAGAAGAAGAAATCAAGGTAGATAATAAAGCCCTGACTATCGACGGGGCGATAACTCTAAACAAAGTACCCAAAAAGCCCGTGGCTGAAGAGAGAGACAAAAACATTTATGCCTTAGCGACATACAGACAGACTATCTGGCAAGCAAGAAACAAGGCGAAGTATGACAAGAAAAGATTTACCAACAAAACACTAAAGACAATTTTTTGTGAGAGTATGAACAAATATGTGTGAATGTTGAAGTCCACGTTTTTGTTGAAATGTATGCAACTGATGTCCTTGTATAACAAATATGTGTACAATGTTATGCTGATGTTGATGTAAATATTTTCAGAAATAAACTTTTATAAAAAAAAAAAAAAAAAAAAAAAAAAAAAAAAAAAAAAAAACTAAAGATTTCCGTGGAGAGGAGCATTATAATGAGTCTTAGAAGACTATTTTTCACGCCCTACGCTGTAGGGTGAATATTTCCAATGTAAACATGAGTGGGTGACTACATCATTTGTTTTTTTTAACCCTGGGATAGAAAATGAACCCTGCCGTTGGGAGGTTTCGTTTCCTTTGGCACGTTTTTTCCGTGGCCTTGGACGGAACCGGACAACTCTTGTCCGATGGCCATGCATAATTAGTGAGTACATAAATCAAAAAAGATTTCAAATACGTCTAGGTTCAGTGCCGAAGAACCAAATCAAAACCAACTACTGTTCTGTCTAGACTTTATTATTATTATTCTTTTTTTTTAAACAACTCACTCGTTTCGATTCCAACAAACAACAGTTCAGACTGCTGGCAGAACGACAACAGTCGGTCACGCGCCTCAAAGCAATGGCGTCATTTTATTTTTTGTTAGTTGGGTGACGTGTACTTCCCCTAACAGTTTAGTCTCAAGAAAGCTAGGCGGCCCGCCATCGCATAATTTCAAAGGTACATGGGAGCTAAGTTGGATTGGTATTAAAGGGAGACAATCTTCTGTCATCGTCGGATTGGTTTGTAAGCGTTTGTCCACGGGTGGAATGCGCTCGCGGAGAAGGGAAACGTTGTCCACCGGACAGGTCTGAGTTCTGAACGATGTAGCCTAGCCTTCAGTACGACCAACACAGTCTCCGCGGCGAACTCTTTTTGTTTTCAGAGGCACATTGCTGTCAGCCGAAAACCATGCGATTTCAGCTGATCCGGTTTAGGGCAGACCGGAAAATTTTCCGCCAGACAGACACTCTGGTTTCTCTTCACATCGAGTAAATCTTTCGCCTTTTACTAAAGATTTCCGTGGAGAGGAGCATTATAATGAGTCTTAGAAGACTATTTTTCACGCCCTACGCTGTAGGGTGAATATTTCCAATGTAAACATGAGTGGGTGACTACATCATTTGTTTTTTTTAACCCTGGGATAGAAAATGAACCCTGCCGTTGGGAGGTTTCGTTTCCTTTGGCACGTTTTTCCGTGGCCTTGGACGGAACCGGACAACTCTTGTCCGATGGCCATGCATAATTAGTGAGTACATAAATCAAAAAAGATTTCAAATACGTCTAGGTTCAGTGCCGAAGAACCAAATCAAAACCAACTACTGTTCTGTCTAGACTTTATTATTATTATTATTATTTTTTTAAACAACTCACTCGTTTCGATTCCAACAAACAACAGTTCAGACTGCTGGCAGAACGACAACAGTCGGTCACGCGCCTCAAAGCAATGGCGTCATTTTATTTTTTGTTAGTTGGGTGACGTGTACTTCCCCTAACAGTTTAGTCTCAAGAAAGCTAGGCGGCCCGCCATCGCATAATTTCAAAGGTACATGGGAGCTAAGTTGGATTGGTATTAAAGGGAGACAATCTTCTGTCATCGTCGGATTGGTTTGTAAGCGTTTGTCCACGGGTGGAATGCGCTCGCGGAGAAGGGAAACGTTGTCCACCGGACAGGTCTGAGTTCTGAACGATGTAGCCTAGCCTTCAGTACGACCAACACAGTCTCCGCGGCGAACTCTTTTTGTTTTCAGAGGCACATTGCTGTCAGCCGAAAACCATGCGATTTCAGCTGATCCGGTTTAGGGCAGACCGGAAAATTTTCCGCCAGACAGACACTCTGGTTTCTCTTCACATCGAGTAAATCTTTCGCCTTTTACTGAACGTGACCTAGTTTCAAGATTTGTGTTCATTTATATTTCGTGGACTGTGTTCTGTGTTTTAACTGTGACACATTTCAAACACCACAGTGAGTATGTCATCAACCATTAAACTTACCATCCCTGGCCTACCCACCAGCCTACACCTTCCAAGAACTTTAAAAGTTGAAATAAAGTTCAGAGCCGGAAGCACCATCCACGTGGATGATAGAGTTATCGAAATTGTAACTCAGGCTGTCACCAAAATAAACCCTGATGAGATTTTAAAAGTCTACAATCTAGGACGGCCCACAGAGTGGTACGTCACCCTTAAAAGTCAGGAAGTGTACACCACTCTCCACATGCGGGAATTCACCACCAATGACTACGGCATAACACAAGTGGTGTTTACCCACGTGGACAAGCCTGTGTTGTACGGTGAACTCCACTGGGTACCACCGACGTTTACCGAAGACACGGTTACAAAAATAGTAGAAAATTTCGTCATCCCCAACACCCAGATTACTGTTAAACCTCTCAGAAAAGGAGATAGATGGGCGGTAATCATCAACTCTAAGATGCCGGTTGAGAAACTACCCCATTATCTTGAAGTGGTAATGGGAGATCTTACCCACACCATGTTGCTTCTGTTTAGAGGCAGAAGGCAAAACTGCCATCTATGCCACACCAGCAGACATCACCCAGGCCAATGCAGAAGAGAAGATATCAGATCAAGGGATGACATCATCTTGACGGACGACAAAAAATACGTTGATGGGAAAGCTGTAGAGGAGGTGAGAATGATGGACAGACAAGATTCGACCGAAGAAGATCCCCTTAAGCCTACCACCTCATATGCGACCGCAGTAACCAAGACAACACCCATGACACATACAACAGAAGACACGACAACGCCATTGACACAAGAAACACCCACGGCATCACTGAGTCAAACAACGGATAACGCTAAACACACCGGCCAGTTCGCTGCGTTCATGCAAGGGAAAGCAGCCCTAACCATGAACCCCAAGGACCACTCAGCCAGGCCAAAACACACATCAGCTGATGACAAGGTGAAGACAGGCAAGCGACCCAGCGGTGACTCACCAAAACAACACACGGGGAAAAAACCGACCACTAGATAGATACATGCGACCTTACACCAACAAGAATGGCTAGTTCAACGAATAAAACTAATATAGGACAACTCACAATGATAACCATCAACATCAAGGGGGCAAAAAAGAAAGCTGATCTAATAATATCACTCATAAACACCTTCAAAACAGACTACATCCTTCTACAAGAAACTAATTTTAAAAATAAGTATAAGGCAGATAAATTTATAAGTAGCTTAGGCTTAGAAACAACTGAAGCATACCATAGTTTAGGAGAGAACTGCAAGGGAACGTCAATAATTAAAACATCAGACAAATACAAGACATTGCAAACATACACCGACGAGAATGGAAGACTGGTGATTATAACAGTCGGGGACAACAGCACGCAGTTCACCATTGTCAACATATACGCCCCCGTGGTCAAATTAGAACAAAGGCTCTACTACAAGCATTTGAAACGTACCCTGAAAAAAGAGTACAAGGACAAGCCAATCATTCTGGCTGGGGATTTTAATCTAGTGATAGACAAGAAAGACTTGATAGTTCAAAACGATAGAGAAGAAATACGAATGGCAGAGGACAGAGAACAAATCCAGTCATTAAACAAAATAATAGAGCAGTTCAATCTAGTAGACACATTTAGGAAGCTACACCCACATAAGATAGAGACAACATACTGTAGCCCGTCAGGGAAAAGTTACTCAAGATTGGACAGAGTATATGTCAACACAAACAACACAATTAGGAAAGTAGTACACCTGAAAAGAACTTTACAGTACACAGATCACAAGGCGACACTGGTGATGTTAAACTCACCAGTTAGCACACGTCAACGCAACACATACTGGAAACTAAACAACGCCCTTTTAACAGAACCTATATACATCGCAAATATAAAGGAAACGATAGCAAGATTCATAACCACTCAACCAAGCACTAATTTCATAGATCTTTGGGAAACTTTCAAAATTGAAGTCAAGGAAATATCCATTAGAATTGGAACATATTTGAAGAGCGAGAGACAGAATAAAGAGAAAGAATGTTTAGAGACCCTGCACATACTAAAATCATTCCATGCTGGTGAAGATGTAGTGGCAAAGTACGAAGACGAACTGGAAGAAATTAGGAAATATAAATACAAGGGAGCCTTAGTGAGGAGTAGGTTGGACATAGCAGGAACAGAAGACCCGACACACCACAACATAATACTCGAACAAATCACTCAGAAAAACAAAAACATTCAGTGTATCGTGGACAGGGACGGCCAGGAGACTACAGACGAAAGCAAAATCACTCAGGCGTTTCACCAATACTACACGAAGCTGTACAGGAAAGAGCAAACAAGGGGAGACAAGGAAGACGAGTACCTGTGTAACGCACGCCGCCTAGACGACACGGACAGAGAAAAACTGGATGAACCTATCACAATAAAGGACATCGAAGAAACAATACGACAGTTAAAAGACAACAAATCCCCTGGACCCGACGGATTAACGGCAGAATTTTACAAGTCTTTCACTGCAGAAATAGGGCAACTTTTGTTAAACACGTTCAACGACATGACAGACAAGAAAATGTGCCACGAAAACTTCAACAGATCGTTCATCACCCTAATCCACAAGCCAAACACTGACGAAAAACAGATGAAAAACTACAGACCTATATCGCTACTCAATACAGATTACAAGATTTTAACAAAAACGTTAGTCAGAAAGTTAGAGCCTTATCTCCACAAAATAGTGCACACAGACCAGCAATGCAGCATCACAGGAAGGAACATCTTAAACCATACGCACTACATTAGAGACCTCATCCAATATACACATGAAAAAGAAGCACAAGCCTTTTTACTGAGCCTTGACCAAGAGAAGGCTTTTGATAGAGTGTCTCACAGCTTTTTACTTAAAATAATAGAAGCCAATAATCTGGGGAATTACATATGCACATGGATCGACATTATTTACAGGAATGCTGTTAGTCACCTTCAAATCAACAGATGCATCACAAGACCGTTCCAGATTCAAAAATCTGTCAGACAAGGCTGCCCTTTGTCCCCTGTGTTATATATACTGACATTAGAACCCCTTTTGGAAAAAATTAGGCTCGACACACAGATTAGAGGAATTGACTGTCCAAACACGCAGAACAGAAAACTTTTTGCTTACGCTGACGACACGACATTTAGCCTACAGACAGAAAAATCTCTAATAGCTGTAATCAACCACTTCCAAGATTTCGGACAAGCAAGCGGCACGAAAATAAATTTAGACAAGACGCAAATCATGGGCTTAGGACGATGGAAGGAGAAGCAAACTTACCCTTTGAACTTGAAAGCGACTGACAGACTGAAAATTTACGGAATAATTTTTGAGAACGATCCCCATAGAAAACACGAGGAAACTTGGGAAAAGATGACTGACAAAATCAGTAGTAAACTAAACAAATATAAAAATAGCGCAACTACCATCTTCGGACGAGCGGCCATCGTTAACAGATATATAACACCCAAGTTGATATATGTAGCCACAACATCAACCGTCCCTAAAGCCACCATTCAAGGAATCAATCAAAAAATCAGAGAATTCATTTTTAAGAACACAGTCAGAACCATTAACCACTGCACGTTAATTCAAAATAAATTACAAGGAGGGATAAACCTACATGATATCCAAACCAAAATCAACTCACTCAGAATAAAACACGTCGGCAGAATAGTCAGTGACCCCCCAAATCATCCGCTAGCACATTACTATTTAGGACTTAGACTGAACAAAATACTCAAACATAATAATAGCACGCCGCATTTCGGAGGAGAGAAATTAAGCGCTTTCTACATTGAATGTCTAACCAGCCTGAAAGGGAACGAAAAATTCATACACGAAAACACACGGAAGACCTACTCACATCTGATAAAGAAACTAGCCACTCCACTACATAACAGAATCCAATGGTGCAAAATATACAGCGATATAGACACAACAGAGACTTTTAGAAATCTTCATAGGAAATCCATCACACCCAAAGCTAGGGAGATCACATACAGATTGATCTTCAATTTGACTCCGATCTACCAAATTATGCCAGCTAATAAGAAGAGAAACACAGGTTGTGTACTGTGTGGACAAGATATCAGAGAGACAGAAACCCATTTATTCCTAACATGTCCCACAATACAGATGGCTAAACGGGCGCTAGAAGAAGAAATCAAGGTAGATAATAAAGCCCTTACTATCGACGGGGCGATAACTCTAAATAAAGTACCCAAAAAGCCCGTGGCTGCAGAGAGAGACAAAAACATTTATGCCTTAGCGACATACAGACAGACTATCTGGCAAGCAAGAAACAAGGCGAAGTATGACAAGAAAAGATTTACCAACAAAACACTAAAGACAATTTTTTGTGAGAGTATGAACAAATATGTGTGAATGTTGAAGTCCACGTTTTTGTAGAAATGTATGCAACTGATGTCCTTGTATAACAAATATGTGTACAATGTTATGCTGATGTTGATGTAAATATTTTCAGAAATAACCTTTTATAAAAAAAAAAAAAAAAAAAAAAAAAAAAAAAAAAAAAAAAAAAAAAAAAAAAAAAAAAAAAAAAAACTAAAGATTTCCGTGGAGAGGAGCATTATAATGAGTCTTAGAAGACTATTTTTCACGCCCTACGCTGTAGGGTGAATATTTCCAATGTAAACATGAGTGGGTGACTACATCATTTGTTTTTTTTAACCCTGGGATAGAAAATGAACCCTGCCGTTGGGAGGTTTCGTTTCCTTTGGCACGTTTTTTCCGTGGCCTTGGACGGAACCGGACAACTCTTGTCCGATGGCCATGCATAATTAGTGAGTACATAAATCAAAAAAGATTTCAAATACGTCTAGGTTCAGTGCCGAAGAACCAAATCAAAACCAACTACTGTTCTGTCTAGACTTTATTATTATTATTCTTTTTTTTTAAACAACTCACTCGTTTCGATTCCAACAAACAACAGTTCAGACTGCTGGCAGAACGACAACAGTCGGTCACGCGCCTCAAAGCAATGGCGTCATTTTATTTTTTGTTAGTTGGGTGACGTGTACTTCCCCTAACAGTTTAGTCTCAAGAAAGCTAGGCGGCCCGCCATCGCATAATTTCAAAGGTACATGGGAGCTAAGTTGGATTGGTATTAAAGGGAGACAATCTTCTGTCATCGTCGGATTGGTTTGTAAGCGTTTGTCCACGGGTGGAATGCGCTCGCGGAGAAGGGAAACGTTGTCCACCGGACAGGTCTGAGTTCTGAACGATGTAGCCTAGCCTTCAGTACGACCAACACAGTCTCCGCGGCGAACTCTTTTTGTTTTCAGAGGCACATTGCTGTCAGCCGAAAACCATGCGATTTCAGCTGATCCGGTTTAGGGCAGACCGGAAAATTTTCCGCCAGACAGACACTCTGGTTTCTCTTCACATCGAGTAAATCTTTCGCCTTTTACTAAAGATTTCCGTGGAGAGGAGCATTATAATGAGTCTTAGAAGACTATTTTTCACGCCCTACGCTGTAGGGTGAATATTTCCAATGTAAACATGAGTGGGTGACTACATAATTTGTTGTTTTTAACCCTGGGATAGAAAATGAACCCTGCCGTTGGGAGGTTTCGTTTCCTTTGGCACGTTTTTCCGTGGCCTTGGACGGAACCGGACAACTCTTGTCCGATGGCCATGCATAATTAGTGAGTACATAAATCAAAAAAGATTTCAAATACGTCTAGGTTCAGTGCCGAAGAACCAAATCAAAACCAACTACTGTTCTGTCTAGACTTTATTATTATTATTTATTTATTTTTAAACAACTCACTCGTTTCGATTCCAACAAACAACAGTTCAGACTGCTGGCAGAACAACAGTCGGTCACGCGCCTCAAAGCAATGGCGTCATTTTATTTTTTGTTAGTTGGGTGACGTGTACTTCCCCTAACAGTTTAGTCTCAAGAAAGCTAGGCGGCCCGCCATCGCATAATTTCAAAGGTACATGGGAGCTAAGTTGGATTGGTATTAAAGGGAGACAATCTTCTGTCATCGTCGGATTGGTTTGTAAGCGTTTGTCCACGGGTGGAATGCGCTCGCGGAGAAGGGAAACGTTGTCCACCGGACAGGTCTGAGTTCTGAACGATGTAGCCTAGCCTTCAGTACGACCAACACAGTCTCCGCGGCGAACTCTTTTTGTTTTCAGAGGCACATTGCTGTCAGCCGAAAACCATGCGATTTCAGCTGATCCGGTTTAGGGCAGACCGGAAAATTTTCCGCCAGACAGACACTCTGGTTTCTCTTCACAACGCGTAAATCTTTCGCCTTTTACTGAACGTGACCTAGTTTCAAGATTTGTGTTCATTTATATTTCGTGGACTGTGTTCTGTGTTTTAACTGTGACACATTTCAAACACCACAGTGAGTATGTCATCAACCATTAAACTTACCATCCCTGGCCTACCCACCAGCCTACACCTTCCAAGAACTTTAAAAGTTGAAATAAAGTTCAGAGCCGGAAGCACCATCCACGTGGATGATAGAGTTATCGAAATTGTAACTCAGGCTGTCACCAAAATAAACCCTGATGAGATTTTAAAAGTCTACAATCTAGGACGGCCCACAGAGTGGTACGTCACCCTTAAAAGTCAGGAAGTGTACACCACTCTCCACATGCGGGAATTCACCACCAATGACTACGGCATAACACAAGTGGTGTTTACCCACGTGGACAAGCCTGTGTTGTACGGTGAACTCCACTGGGTACCACCGACGTTTACCGAAGACACGGTTACAAAAATAGTAGAAAATTTCGTCATCCCCAACACCCAGATTACTGTTAAACCTCTCAGAAAAGGAGATAGATGGGCGGTAATCATCAACTCTAAGATGCCGGTTGAGAAACTACCCCATTATCTTGAAGTGGTAATGGGAGATCTTACCCACACCATGTTGCTTCTGTTTAGAGGCAGAAGGCAAAACTGCCATCTATGCCACACCAGCAGACATCACCCAGGCCAATGCAGAAGAGAAGATATCAGATCAAGGGATGACATCATCTTGACGGACGACAAAAAATACGTTGATGGGAAAGCTGTAGAGGAGGTTAGAATGATGGACAGACAAGATTCGACCGAAGAAGATCCCCTTAAGCCTACCACCTCATATGCGACCGCAGTAACCAAGACAACACCCATGACACATACAACAGAAGACACGACAACGCCATTGACACAAGAAACACCCACGGCATCACTGAGTCAAACAACGGATAACGCTAAACACACCGGCCAGTTCGCTGCGTTCATGCAAGGGAAAGCAGCCCTAACCATGAACCCCAAGGACCACTCAGCCAGGCCAAAACACACATCAGCTGATGACAAGGTGAAGACAGGCAAGCGACCCAGCGGTGACTCACCAAAACAACACACGGGGAAAAAACCGACCACTAGATAGATACATGCGACCTTACACCAACAAGAATGGCTAGTTCAACGAATAAAACTAATATAGGACAACTCACAATGATAACCATCAACATCAAGGGGGCAAAAAAGAAAGCTGATCTAATAATATCACTCATAAACACCTTCAAAACAGACTACATCCTTCTACAAGAAACTAATTTTAAAAATAAGTATAAGGCAGATAAATTTATAAGTAGCTTAGGCTTAGAAACAACTGAAGCATACCATAGTTTAGGAGAGAACTGCAAGGGAACGTCAATAATTAAAACATCAGACAAATACAAGACATTGCAAACATACACCGACGAGAATGGAAGACTGGTGATTATAACAGTCGGGGACAACAGCACGCAGTTCACCATTGTCAACATATACGCCCCCGTGGTCAAATTAGAACAAAGGCTCTACTACAAGCATTTGAAACGTACCCTGAAAAAAGAGTACAAGGACAAGCCAATCATTCTGGCTGGGGATTTTAATCTAGTGATAGACAAGAAAGACTTGATAGTTCAAAACGATAGAGAAGAAATACGAATGGCAGAGGACAGAGAACAAATCCAGTCATTAAACAAAATAATAGAGCAGTTCAATCTAGTAGACACATTTAGGAAGCTACACCCACATAAGATAGAGACAACATACTGTAGCCCGTCAGGGAAAAGTTACTCAAGATTGGACAGAGTATATGTCAACACAAACAACACAATTAGGAAAGTAGTACACCTGAAAAGAACTTTACAGTACACAGATCACAAGGCGACACTGGTGATGTTAAACTCACCAGTTAGCACACGTCAACGCAACACATACTGGAAACTAAACAACGCCCTTTTAACAGAACCTATATACATCGCAAATATAAAGGAAACGATAGCAAGATTCATAACCACTCAACCAAGCACTAATTTCATAGATCTTTGGGAAACTTTCAAAATTGAAGTCAAGGAAATATCCATTAGAATTGGAACATATTTGAAGAGCGAGAGACAGAATAAAGAGAAAGAATGTTTAGAGACCCTGCACATACTAAAATCATTCCATGCTGGTGAAGATGTAGTGGCAAAGTACGAAGACGAACTGGAAGAAATTAGGAAATATAAATACAAGGGAGCCTTAGTGAGGAGTAGGTTGGACATAGCAGGAACAGAAGACCCGACACACCACAACATAATACTCGAACAAATCACTCAGAAAAACAAAAACATTCAGTGTATCGTGGACAGGGACGGCCAGGAGACTACAGACGAAAGCAAAATCACTCAGGCGTTTCACCAATACTACACGAAGCTGTACAGGAAAGAGCAAACAAGGGGAGACAAGGAAGACGAGTACCTGTGTAACGCACGCCGCCTAGACGACACGGACAGAGAAAAACTGGATGAACCTATCACAATAAAGGACATCGAAGAAACAATACGACAGTTAAAAGACAACAAATCCCCTGGACCCGACGGATTAACGGCAGAATTTTACAAGTCTTTCACTGCAGAAATAGGGCAACTTTTGTTAAACACGTTCAACGACATGACAGACAAGAAAATGTGCCACGAAAACTTCAACAGATCGTTCATCACCCTAATCCACAAGCCAAACACTGACGAAAAACAGATGAAAAACTACAGACCTATATCGCTACTCAATACAGATTACAAGATTTTAACAAAAACGTTAGTCAGAAAGTTAGAGCCTTATCTCCACAAAATAGTGCACACAGACCAGCAATGCAGCATCACAGGAAGGAACATCTTAAACCATACGCACTACATTAGAGACCTCATCCAATATACACATGAAAAAGAAGCACAAGCCTTTTTACTGAGCCTTGACCAAGAGAAGGCTTTTGATAGAGTGTCTCACAGCTTTTTACTTAAAATAATAGAAGCCAATAATCTGGGGAATTACATATGCACATGGATCGACATTATTTACAGGAATGCTGTTAGTCACCTTCAAATCAACAGATGCATCACAAGACCGTTCCAGATTCAAAAATCTGTCAGACAAGGCTGCCCTTTGTCCCCTGTGTTATATATACTGACATTAGAACCCCTTTTGGAAAAAATTAGGCTCGACACACAGATTAGAGGAATTGACTGTCCAAACACGCAGAACAGAAAACTTTTTGCTTACGCTGACGACACGACATTTAGCCTACAGACAGAAAAATCTCTAATAGCTGTAATCAACCACTTCCAAGATTTCGGACAAGCAAGCGGCACGAAAATAAATTTAGACAAGACGCAAATCATGGGCTTAGGACGATGGAAGGAGAAGCAAACTTACCCTTTGAACTTGAAAGCGACTGACAGACTGAAAATTTACGGAATAATTTTTGAGAACGATCCCCATAGAAAACACGAGGAAACTTGGGAAAAGATGACTGACAAAATCAGTAGTAAACTAAACAAATATAAAAATAGCGCAACTACCATCTTCGGACGAGCGGCCATCGTTAACAGATATATAACACCCAAGTTGATATATGTAGCCACAACATCAACCGTCCCTAAAGCCACCATTCAAGGAATCAATCAAAAAATCAGAGAATTCATTTTTAAGAACACAGTCAGAACCATTAACCACTGCACGTTAATTCAAAATAAATTACAAGGAGGGATAAACCTACATGATATCCAAACCAAAATCAACTCACTCAGAATAAAAACACGTCGGCAGAATAGTCAGTGACCCCCCAAATCATCCGCTAGCACATTACTATTTAGGACTTAGACTGAACAAAATACTCAAACATAATAATAGCACGCCGCATTTCGGAGGAGAGAAATTAAGCGCTTTCTACATTGAATGTCTAACCAGCCTGAAAGGGAACGAAAAATTCATACACGAAAACACACGGAAGACCTACTCACATCTGATAAAGAAACTAGCCACTCCACTACATAACAGAATCCAATGGTGCAAAATATACAGCGATATAGACACAACAGAGACTTTTAGAAATCTTCATAGGAAATCCATTACACCCAAAGCTAGGGAGATCACATACAGATTGATCTTCAATTTGACTCCGATCTACCAAATTATGCCAGCTAATAAGAAGAGAAACACAGGTTGTGTACTGTGTGGACAAGATATGAGAGAGACAGAAACCCATTTATTCCTAACATGTCCCACAATACAGATGGCTAAACGGGCGCTAGAAGAAGAAATCAAGGTAGATAATAAAGCCCTTACTATCGACGGGGCGATAACTCTAAATAAAGTACCCAAAAAGCCCGTGGCTGCAGAGAGAGACAAAAACATTTATGCCTTAGCGACATACAGACAGACTATCTGGCAAGCAAGAAACAAGGCGAAGTATGACAAGAAAAGATTTACCAACAAAACACTAAAGACAATTTTTTGTGAGAGTATGAACAAATATGTGTGAATGTTGAAGTCCACGTTTTTGTAGAAATGTATGCAACTGATGTCCTTGTATAACAAATATGTGTACAATGTTATGCTGATGTTGATGTAAATATTTTCAGAAATAAACTTTTATAAAAAAAACAAAAAAAAAAAACTAAAGATTTCCGTGGAGAGGAGCATTATAATGAGTCTTAGAAGACTATTTTTCACGCCCTACGCTGTAGGGTGAATATTTCCAATGTAAACATGAGTGGGTGACTACATCATTTGTTGTTTTTAACCCTGGGATAGAAAATGAACCCTGCCGTTGGGAGGTTTCGTTTCCTTTGGCACGTTTTTCCGTGGCCTTGGACGGAACCGGACAACTCTTGTCCGATGGCCATGCATAATTAGTGAGTACATAAATCAAAAAAGATTTCAAATACGTC
>NW_026734131.1:5000-10000 GCF_028476545.2 Physella acuta
ACGTACGTGCACTACTTTTGCTGGTTCGTTCGATTTTAACCAGCAAAAGTAGTGTATATGCATTTTTTTTCATACGTGCACTACTTTTTGCTGGTTCGTTCGATTTTAACCAGCAAAAGTAGTGCATATGCATTTTTTACATGTGTGCACTACTTTTGCTGGTTCGTTCGATTTTAACCAGCAAAAGTAGTGCACATGCAATTTTTTAACGTACGTGCACTACTTTTGCTGGTTCGTCAAAATTTAACCAGCAAAAGTAGTGCACATGCATTTTTTTCATACGTGCACTACTTTTGCTGGTTCGTCAAAATTTAACCAGCAAAAGTAGTGCACATGCATTTTTTACATTGGATTGCAAACTCGTAGTTATCGAACCCGGAATAAGAATTTTTGCATTGGTTTGACTGACTGTGCAATGATCATGTCGATCGATGTTGATGTTGTGATGAAGCGATAGTTCGGCTAGCACTGTTGTATTGATGCAGTGTATAGCAGTGTGAACATGTTATATGTATGTGTTAGAATGAAAGTTGTTCGAAGCTGCTTCGTCGATTTTCATGATCAACATATATGTTTGTTTGCATGACAAACGAATTTTCATATCGCATGTAATAAAACATCACAAATGGCAATGAAGTGAATGCGGTTGAAAATGTTTCAACATATGCACGAATAACTTCGATACACATCTTGTTGATTGACTCTTCGTGGTTGATCAGTTGATGCTTGTTTGGGCTTGAATGCTTGTAAACGAGTTGTTTAAAGAACAGGAATGTATTTATTCCATGATGTGGGTTGGTTTTGTTTCGTCTCGATGAAACAACGCAAACACACTTTATCATTACATATATACATTTCGTATGTATGTTAATGGTAATGCTATCAACACTGGTCATAATGAAGTGATTTCATTTGACTCTGTTGTGAAACTAAGAGATGTATATGATTATTGTTTTTCAATATCTATACATTCTCGACATAGATAACGAAGCTTTCCGATTGATCTTGTCGGTGGCTTTCCTTTATCTTGAAGATTAAGCCATGCATGTCTAAGTATGAACTGGTTTAAGGTGAAACTGCGTACGGCTCATTACATCAGCTATAACTTTCTTTGATCATAACTCCTAAATGGAATAACCGAGGAAAAGCCTGGGCTAATACATGCGAAAATTCCGGTAGCAATATCGGAATGCTTTTATTAGATCAAAACCTTCTAGTTCTTTCATCGGAACTGTTTGTTGGTGACTCTAAATAACTTTGTGTTGATCGTATGACCTTTGTGTCGACGACATATCTTTCAAGTGTCTGACTTATCAACTTTAGACGGTACATTATATGTCTACCGTGGTTGTAACGAGTACAGAGAATCAGGGTTTGGTTCTGGAGAGGCCGCCTGAGAAACGGCGACCACTTCCAAGGAAGGCAGCAGGCGCGCAAATTACCCACTCTCAAAACGAGGAGGTAGTGAAGAGAAATAACGATGTTAGTCTTTTTTAGGCTGACAATCGGAATGGAAAAACTCTAAAAAGGTTATTGATTAACAATTGGAGGGCAAGTCTGGTGCCAGCAGCCGCGGTAATTCCAGCTCCAATAAGGAAAACTAAAGTTGCTGTGTTTAAAAAGCTCGTAGTTGAATTTCGGGTATTTGTTGCTAGTTGGTCTTTTCGGCCATATTGGTTAACAGATCCTCACTTGCTGGACGGCTGGCGATGATCTTTATCGGTTGTCGTCAGTTGCCAGAACGTTTACTTTGAGAAAATTAGAGTGCTAAAAGCAGGCTCACGCCTATATATATTGCATGGAATAATGAAATAAGATCTCGATTTTATTTCGTTGGTTTTAGAAATTGAGATAATGATTAATAGGATCAGAGGGGGGCGTACGTACTGTGGTGTGAGAGGTGAAATTCTTGGATCGCCACAGGACGAACAGCAGCGAAGGCGTTCGCCAAGAATGTTTTCATTAATCAAGAACGAAAGTTTGAGGTTCGAAGACGATTAGATACCGTCCTAGTTCAAACCATAAACGTTGCCAACTGTCTTTTAGATGCGGTTACTCATATGACTCATCTGGCGGATCTCGAGAAATCTAAGTTTTTAGGTTCCGGGGGAAGTATGGTTGCAAAGCTGAAACTTAAAAGAATTGACGGAAGGACACACAAGAAGTGGAGCCTGTGGCCTAATTTGACTCAACACGGGAAACCTTACTCGGCCAGGACACTTTTAGGATTGACAGATTGAGAGCTCTTTCTTGATTAGGTGGGTGGTGGTGCATGGTCGTTCGTAGTTCGTGGAGCGATTTGTCTGATTAATTTCGATAACGAACGAGACTCCGGCTTACTAAATAGTCTAAAGTTCGCAGGGACTTTTCAAGACTTCTTAGCAGGATAAGTGGCACTTTTTAAGCCACACGAAATGGAGCAATAACAGGTCTGTGATGCCCTTAGATGTCCGAGGCTGCACGCGCGCTACACTGGAGAGTTCAGAATGTTTCTTCCTACTTCGACAGAAGTGGGTAACCATGAAATTCTCTTCGTGACTGGGATCGGAGCTTGCAATTATTCTCCGTCAACGAGGAATTCCTAGTAAGCACTATTTCATCAGAATGTGCTGATTATGTCCCTGTCCTTTGTACACACCGCCCGTCGCTACTACCGATTGAATGTTTTAGTGAGATCTTCGGCTTGGTTTTCCGAGCGGCTTTCGGGTCGTTCGGTTTATATCGAAAAGATGCTCAAACTGGATCATTTAGAGGAAGTAAAAGTCGTAACAAGGTATTCGTAGGTGAACCTGCGTATGGATCATTACCGTTTTTGATTGATATCATATCGATCATAAAACATTTTCAACTTCGCACAATTATTTTTCGAAATAATTGTGTCGCACCATTATGTATTGAAATAAGATAAAACATGTATCATATGAATTTATGGAATCTTCGTGATGAAATAATTCATTTGTTATTATCTTATTTCTAAACCTTTTCCATTCAACAAATCATTGTTGTTTGTCATTGAATATGAATCGAATCTAAAATACAGAAAATAAAATTAACAATTCTGTACGGTGGATCACTCGGCTCGTTATTCGATGAAGAGCGCAGCAAAGTGCGAGAAAGCAATGCGAATTGCAGAACACATTGAGCATGAATAACTCGAACGCATCTAGCAGCCAAGGCTTCAGCCGAGGCTAAATTTGTTTCAGTCTTGTTTACATAACATCAAATTTATTTATTGTTATTCTATGATAATAAATGAATTGCTGGCAAGTTCGATATAGTTTCTTATATCTAGCTTGCAAGACATATTTACACATATAACATGATTATAGATATGGATTTTCTATATATATATGATTGTTATATACGTATGAAACGGAGTTATACACATACACATATAAATATAAATTTTATTGTGTAATCTGTCATAACACGAGAAATCTTTATCATATCCGTGTTATTGATTCTATACAATAGAATTTCATATGTTAAAATGTGAATAATATTTCCATGTTCTATTGAAATGATTTGATCATTTTCTATCGTTTCAAGCTGAAGCAAATTAGATTACTTGCTGAACTTAAGCATATTAATAAGCAAAGGAAAAGAAATCAACTGAGATTGCCTTAGTAATGGCGAATGAACCGGCAAAAGCTCATTGCTGAAGCGTATCAGATTAACTTTTGGTATGCATTGTAGCATTTGGGGTAACTTCTGTAGGACGCCTGTTCGTGTGAGTTCCTTTGATCAGGGCTTTTACCATAGAAGGTGCTAGTCCTATAATCACGAATAGTTGTGTTTTACATTGTCTACCTTTCGAGTAGCGTAGTTTGAGATTGCTACGCCAACGTGGGACGTAAACTTGTTCCAAAGCTAAATATCATAACGAGACCGATAGCGAACAAGTACCGTGAGGGAAAGTTGAAAAGCACTCTGAAGAGAGAGTTAAATAGTACGTAAAACCGTACAGAAGAAAACGAATGGCCGCATTCATCAGATGACTTTGAATTCAATTTGATTTCTCTTGTAATCCTAGTTGATTTGGAACTTCAACAGTCCATTAGCTAGTTATTGCTTGTAATCAGGTGCATTTTCAAAGTATTACTGAACCTGGATCTATAACATATAGCTAGTCGAATCAGCCTATCTTGGTAGCGAGTTTACTCGTGAAGGATATGGTTTGCATAAATAACAAATTCGACTTGGCGTTATAGGTAAACAGACACGTTTTTGATTTCAGTACCTCGTGTACGGCATGTCGTAAGCATTGTTTGTGTTGCATAAGTGACTAATGTCTAACCGGCTTTAGTTTCATTTATGTTGATGCCTAATGTTTTATGGCTGTCAATGAAATCGGCAAGTCTACAGGAGTTTTGAATGCCGAGTTATTCGACCCGTCTTGAAACACGGTCTAAGGAGTTCACTGCATGTGCAAGAGTTCGGCTGTATGAAAAGCCTTGCTCGTAATGAAAGTAAAGAACATTTCACGATGTTTTAAGTGTGATTTCTGTCATCTGGTGCAAATCATGACCATGAACGCAACACTGACAGGTTCTATTGCCGCTGGCAAAGAGCTTAGTAAGAGTATATGCAATGAGACCCGAAAGATGGTGAACTTAATGTGTGTAGAATGAAGCCAGGGGAAACCCTGGTGGAAGTTCGTAGCGGTTCTGACGTGCAAATCGATCGTCAAACATGCATTAAGGGGCGAAAGACTAATCGAACCATCTAGTAGCTGGTTCCGTCCGAAGTTTCCCTCAGGATAGCTGGCGCTCAATTTTCACAGTTATATCCGGTAAAGCGAATGTTTAGAGGCATTGGGCGTAAAATACGCTCAACCTATTGACAAACTTTAAATGGGTATGAAGTTCATTTTTCTACTTCATTGAGAATGAACAGCGAATGTGAGTGCCAAGTGGGCCATTTTTGGTAAGCAGAACTGGCGCTGTTGGATGCACAAAACGTCAAGATAAAGAGCCAGATGGTCTCGCTCATCAGATACC
>NW_026734131.1:12500-16285 GCF_028476545.2 Physella acuta
AGAATAAAAACTCTAACATCTAGTTGAAAAGAAAATCCATATATCGTCACTATTCTTACCAATACGTAGACTAATATTCATCTGTCAAATGTTTATTGTATTTAGCATTCAAAGTGTTTTGATTGAAAAATCATCTTAGAATCAACGATCTATATAGATTCCAGATACTAACTAAACCAAATTACAATTAAATCATATACGACTATGAACAAGTATGAAAGACTTGATCATTATTTATTCACAATGTTTCATCATTTAACAACAATGAGAAAATGAATGCTGAATCGATAGACTTCAGTTCTATACACGATACCTGCATTTCGATCGTAAAATAGATGAAACCATTGTCGCAACTTCAATATGTTATCAATAGTTGGATTTAAAACTAAAGATCTTGATGTAGATCTTGAGAAAAAGTAAAACATTCCTATAGGAATATGACCAGTAAAAGTAGCAGATATAGTAGAATCATAAGCAAACAATTATGTCAAAGAAAAAATTCTTTCAACTCGATGTACATCACTAGTTAGATGATGAAGCATTTGGCTACCTACATAGAAAGATCAATACATTCACATGGAACAACTGAATACTTCATGTTGAATGTCCCTACACAATCACAGAATCGACTAGTTAGATCACGAAGCATTTGGCTACCTGAATAGAGAGATCATTACATTGACATGGAACAACAAATACGATGATGAGACAACTGAATACTTCATGTTGAATGTCCCTACACAAGCATTGAATCGACTAATAACATGACAAGGCATTTGGCTACCAAGTCATTCTCACACTCTTAGTCACTAATTAGATGGTCATCCATTTGGCTACCGAATGAGACGACCATAATTATCGACATTCATGCATCGGCATAACAGTCAAGTCACAAGTAACAACATTCGTGATCATCCATACAACGACAAGGAACGACTAATAACATGACGAGGCATTTGGCTACCAAATGAGAAATGTCCACAGACATGTACATTATCCACTAATTAGATAGCGAGGCATTTGGCTACCACCATAAGATTATTGAATATGTGTAGGAACATCGAACATACAGTTACACGAAATTATTTTCTCGACTATCTGATACGAATCTCGACGTGAACTGATGATACACATGACAAACTCATTGACTAACAACTCGACTAGAAGCAGATATCGACAAACTTCATCAAACGCACACGTGCACTACTTTTGCTGGTTCATCGAAATTTAACCAGCAAAAGTAGTGCATATGCATTTTTTAACGTACGTGCACTACTTTTGCTGGTTCGTTCGATTTTAACCAGCAAAAGTAGTGCACATGCAATTTTTAACGTACGTGCACTACTTTTGCTGGTTCGTCAAAATTTAACCAGCAAAAGTAGTGCATATGCATTTTTTAACGTACGTGCACTACTTTTGCTGGTTCGTTCGATTTTAACCAGCAAAAGTAGTGCATATGCATTTTTTACATGTGTGCACTACTTTTGCTGGTTCGTTCGATTTTAACCAGCAAAAGTAGTGCATATGCATTTTTTAACGTACGTGCACTACTTTTGCTGGTTCGTTCGATTTTAACCAGCAAAAGTAGTGCATATGCATTTTTTAACGTACGTGCACTACTTTTGCTGGTTCGTTCGATTTTAACCAGCAAAAGTAGTGCATATGCATTTTTTACATGTGTGCACTACTTTTGCTGGTTCGTTCGATTTTAACCAGCAAAAGTAGTGCACATGCAATTTTTAACGTACGTGCACTACTTTTGCTGGTTCGTCAAAATTTAACCAGCAAAAGTAGTGCATATGCATTTTTTAACGTACGTGCACTACTTTTGCTGGTTCGTTCGATTTTAACCAGCAAAAGTAGTGCATATGCATTTTTTACATGTGTGCACTACTTTTGCTGGTTCGTTCGATTTTAACCAGCAAAAGTAGTGCACATGCAATTTTTAACGTACGTGCACTACTTTTGCTGGTTCGTTCGATTTTAACCAGCAAAAGTAGTGCACATGCATTTTTTACATGTGTGCACTACTTTTGCTGGTTCGTTCGATTTTAACCAGCAAAAGTAGTGCATATGCATTTTTTTCATACGTGCACTACTTTTGCTGGTTCGTTCGATTTTAACCAGCAAAAGTAGTGCATATGCATTTTTTACATGTGTGCACTACTTTTGCTGGTTCGTTCGATTTTAACCAGCAAAAGTAGTGCACATGCAATTTTTAACGTACGTGCACTACTTTTGCTGGTTCGTCAAAATTTAACTAGCAAAAGTAGTGCATATGCATTTTTTAACGTACGTGCACTACTTTTGCTGGTTCGTTCGATTTTAACCAGCAAAAGTAGTGTATATGCATTTTTTTTCATACGTGCACTACTTTTGCTGGTTCGTTCGATTTTAACCAGCAAAAGTAGTGCATATGCATTTTTTACATGTGTGCACTACTTTTGCTGGTTCGTTCGATTTTAACCAGCAAAAGTAGTGCACATGCAATTTTTAACGTACGTGCACTACTTTTGCTGGTTCGTCAAAATTTAACCAGCAAAAGTAGTGCACATGCATTTTTTTCATACGTGCACTACTTTTGCTGGTTCGTCAAAATTTAACCAGCAAAAGTAGTGCACATGCATTTTTTACATTGGATTGCAAACTCGTAGTTATCGAACCCGGAATAAGAATTTTTGCATTGGTTTGACTGACTGTGCAATGATCATGTCGATCGATGTTGATGTTGTGATGAAGCGATAGTTCGGCTAGCACTGTTGTATTGATGCAGTGTATAGCAGTGTGAACATGTTATATGTATGTGTTAGAATGAAAGTTGTTCGAAGCTGCTTCGTCGATTTTCATGATCAACATATATGTTTGTTTGCATGACAAACGAATTTTCATATCGCATGTAATAAAACATCACAAATGGCAATGAAGTGAATGCGGTTGAAAATGTTTCAACATATGCACGAATAACTTCGATACACATCTTGTTGATTGACTCTTCGTGGTTGATCAGTTGATGCTTGTTTGGGCTTGAATGCTTGTAAACGAGTTGTTTAAAGAACAGGAATGTATTTATTCCATGATGTGGGTTGGTTTTGTTTCGTCTCGATGAAACAACGCAAACACACTTTATCATTACATATATACATTTCGTATGTATGTTAATGGTAATGCTATCAACACTGGTCATAATGAAGTGATTTCATTTGACTCTGTTGTGAAACTAAGAGATGTATATGATTATTGTTTTTCAATATCTATACATTCTCGACATAGATAACGAAGCTTTCCGATTGATCTTGTCGGTGGCTTTCCTTTATCTTGAAGATTAAGCCATGCATGTCTAAGTATGAACTGGTTTAAGGTGAAACTGCGTACGGCTCATTACATCAGCTATAACTTTCTTTGATCATAACTCCTAAATGGAATAACCGAGGAAAAGCCTGGGCTAATACATGCGAAAATTCCGGTAGCAATATCGGAATGCTTTTATTAGATCAAAACCTTCTAGTTCTTTCATCGGAACTGTTTGTTGGTGACTCTAAATAACTTTGTGTTGATCGTATGACCTTTGTGTCGACGACATATCTTTCAAGTGTCTGACTTATCAACTTTAGACGGTACATTATATGTCTACCGTGGTTGTAACGAGTACAGAGAATCAGGGTTTGGTTCTGGAGAGGCCGCCTGAGAAACGGCGACCACTTCCAAGGAAGGCAGCAGGCGCGCAAATTACCCACTCTCAAAACGAGGAGGTAGTGAAGAGAAATAACGATGTTAGTCTTTTTTAG
>NW_026734132.1:0-18671 GCF_028476545.2 Physella acuta
TTGCCTACATATTATGTTCTTAAGTTATCCTATGTACTTATATATACACTATAATGTATATACTTTGGTATGTTTTACATAGATTGGTGTGTATTGGCCAATGACCTACACATATACATGTATACAGAGTATCATTGACCTTTGGTTACATCAGACACGTGACCTCTATTCCCCCAAACCCAATACCGGAAGTAACTAACGTCATACGTCAAATGTTTGAACTGGGAAATACTAAAAACCGAACTAAAACACAATAGAAAGCAAACAAGGCACACATACACACTTTACCGTAAAACTTGGATACCATGAGCTTTATGTAAGAGAAAAAAAAACCAACGACACAAGAGCAAAAACTAAATTTGGAACGTCTACGTCTTTGGTACGTGTACCACCTGGCCATGCTCATCAGTGACGTCACGTTTTATAATTTGCTCATTAGAGGTTATTTACGACCTCTGTAGGGGATATACCCGTAGTTTGTCTATGAAATAGGGGAGAAACCATGGTGTAGGTAACGATGTAATGGGGATCTATGCACTAGTTTATGGTGTAATGGGGATCTACGCACTAGGTAATGATGTAATGGGGATCTATACACTAGTTTATGATGTAATAGGATCTATGCACTAGTTTATGATGTAATGGGGATATATGCACTAGGTTATGATGTAATGGGGATCTATGCACTACTTTATGATGTAATGGGGTATGCATTAGGTAATGATGTAATGGGGATCTATGCACTAGGTAATGATGTAATGGGGATCTATGCACTAGATACTGATGTAATGGGGATCTATGCACTAGTTTATGATGTATTTATGAAATTGTACATAATGCACCCGTAGGTGCGGGGTGGTCTGGAGGGGGAGGGGATGAGTGCAAAAAATCCTGAGCTCAGACCCCCATGCAGATGAAGCTCGTTAGCAGGGGACAGCATCCCATCTAGGAGAGATAACTCCCACAACAAACACCTGCTGGGTTGTAGATAGTTCTTGGCAGTGGCGTAGCCAGGATCGTCTCAAGGAGGGGGGGGGGGTGTTCCAATTTTGATTTGCACCCCCCCCCCCCCTCAAACTTTATATATATACCGATGTAATGGGATGTAATTGGGGATATATGCGCTAGTTAATGGATGTGATGGTAAGTCACCATCTTGCTGTCCTCTTCAAATACTCATTACATACACATTAAAGTAGGATAGTCTTTAACGTCGTCCCCCCTCCCCATTCAGAGACCTACCCCCTTTTTCATGCAGGGTCTCGAGCTTAATTCACCCCCAGGATAATGTCGCAAGTCCTACCCCAGTTCTGGGATAGGGGTCGCAAGTCCTACCCCACTTCTGGGATAGGGGTCGCAAGTCCTACCCCACTTCTGGGATAGGGGTCGCAAGTCCTACCCCACTTCTGGGATAGGGGTCGCAAGTCCTACCCCACTTCTGGGATAGGGGTCGCAAGTCCTACCCCACTTCTGGGATAGGGGTCGCAAGTCCTACCCCACTTCTGGGATAGGGGTCGCAAGTCCTACCCCACTTCTGGGATAGGGGTCGCAAGTCCTACCCCACTTCTGGGATAGGGGTCGCAAGTCCTACCCCACTTCTGGGATGGGGGTCGCAAGCCCTACCCCAGTTCTGGGATGGGGGTCGCAAGCCCTACCCCACTTCTGGGATGGGGGGTCGCAAGCCCTACCCCACTTCTGGGATAGGGGTCGCAAGTCCTACCCCAGTTCTGGGATAGGGGTCGCAAGCAACGTTCCCTCTAAGGGCGAAAAGACAGTGTGCAACACGTATTTTCTGTTCACGCTGTTATAAAAGTCTCATAAAAGGATATATTTATTTTACTAAATCACTGCGCGGCAGCTCAAAACTACTGCGCGGCCACGCACCCGCGCAGCTTTGAGGAAACATTGGTCGCAAGCCCTACCCCACTTCTGGGATAGGGCTTGTGTATTTAAACGTTCATTAAAAACGAGTCAAGCCAACGTTAAGTAAACTATAAAGGCTTAATATGAGATAAAGATATGAAGGCTGAATATGAGACCGAGATCTGAAAGCTGAATGATAAAGATCTGAAGGCTATGAGATAAAGATCTGAAGGCTGTGAGATAAAGATCTAAAGGCTGAATATGAGATATAGATCTGAAGGCTATGAGATAAAGACCTAAAGGCTGAATATGAGATAAAGATCTAAAGGCTGAATATGAGATAAAGGCCTGAAGGCTGAATATGAGATAAAGACCTAAAGGCTGAATATGAGATAAAGACCTAAAGGCTGAATATGAGATAAAGATCTAAAGGCTGAATATGAGATATAGATCTGAAGGCTATGAGATAAAGACCTAAAGGCTGAATATGAGATAAAGATCTAAAGGCTGAATATGAGATAAAGGCCTGAAGGCTGAATATGAGATAAAGATCTAAAGGCTGAATATGAGATATAGATCTGAAGGCTATGAGATAAAGACCTAAAGGCTGAATATGAGATAAAGATCTAAAGGCTGAATATGAGATAAAGGCCTGAAGGCTGAATATGAGATAAAGACCTAAAGGCTGAATATGAGATAAAGACCTAAAGGCTGAATATGAGATAAAGACCTAAAGGCTGAATATGAGATAAAGATCTAAAGGCTGAATATGAGATAAAGACCTAAAGGCTGAATATGAGATAAAGACCTAAAGGCTGAATATGAAATAAAGATCTAAAGGCTGAATATGAGATATAGATATGAAGGCTATGAGATAAAGACCTAAAGGCTGAATATGAGATAAAGATCTAAAGGCTGAATATGAGATAAAGACCTGAAGGCTGAATATGAGATAAAGACCTAAAGGCTGAATATGAGATAAAGATCTAAAGGCTGAATATGAGATAAAGATCTAAAGGCTGAATATGAGACAGAGATCTGAAGGCTGAATTAGCAATCTGTCTAGTAGAAGGGTGGAGGGGGGGGGGGGGGGGGTCACACCAGTTCTAATCCAAGTTAAGGGCAGGTTAAACCCCCCCAAAATACATATTTAAGTCAGAAATGTTGATTTTTGAAAATCTATTGTTTATGAAACTACATTCAATTCTGAACATTTTTGTATAATCATTTTGCAAAATGTCGTAGTGCTAGTATTTTTTATAATTTTTTAATTGAGAGTAATGACGTAATTGACCTATATTAAGCAACATTTAGCAACATAAAATTAAAAACTAACTAAAATAGATGTTCTTATTGCTGAGTAAGAGGCTCCAGATGCAATTTATGTAACTTGGAGGTTTTAAAAATGACTTATTTGGTATAGTTTTCGCTTTTTCTCGTTTTTTTCAAATTTAGTATATTTTTCACTATTTAGCGTTTTTCTCAAAATGTTACTTTTCAACAAAATTATACTAGTTAAATCACTATAACTCAAAAACTACTTGAGATATTTAGCTGAAATTTTGCACACATGTTTACTAAACACTGCTTGCAAAGTTGAACTAAAATAATATCTATATCTTTAAAACGTCTCATTTTATAAATAAATAGTTAAGTCTACTCCCTACTTTTTGGAAATTTTTTAGGTCTCTCAATTTAAAAATTTGGCTAAAATCCATTTTTTTTATTATTTTCTAATTGTTTTAGTTCAACTTTTGTTAATTGCGTATATTACACTATGTTAAAGATTTGAGTTATTCTGACAAACAGAAGCTGTGTTATTTTGATTTCAATGAGAGCTAATTTTGAGTTATTTTACCCTAAAAATGACACTTTTTAGAAAATATTTTCACAAAACCATAACTTTTTAGTGATTTTTTTGCATTTTTTTCATATACTATGTTAGTTACAACTTCCTTATCACTCAAAAAAGTCCTAACACCCAAATTTCAATTTGGGGGTTTAACCTGCCCTTAATCACCCATAAAGCCGCACTACTAAGGCGGGCAACTTGTCAATCCCACAACCCGAAAGTGAACGATGCCATTATGTAATTTTTTTCACATACCCATGCCACCTTTACTTTTGATTTTTTTCTTTGATTAGTTATTTCAGTGTGTCATTCATATCTTAAATAAATGAATAATTAAAGAGAAACATTAACATTACATCTAGTTTTTAAATTGTACCCATAGATTCTTTTTTTTTTGTTGTTGTAGGTGACTCAAGACATTGAATGACTGCGCCCATTGAGAATGTAAAGAAACAAATAAACAAACAGCCTGGAATAGAAGCAGACGACCACAGGTGATGACCGTTTGAATAAATTCTTTGTCGATGAATGGATTCGGCTGATACATGACCACTCCTCATGGTGCCAGCCGTTTGTCTGCGAGGGCTATTGGTCTCCAAGTGGCCTCATTCTACCATTGGTAGAGCCATGAGATCGTTACTATGATTGGTCAGCTTTAGCCATAAGATCGCTGAGCCCTAGGATAATTTCATTTGTCAGCTAGAGCCCTAGGATAATTTCATTGGTCAGCTAGAGCCCTAGGATAATTTAATTGGTCCGCTACAGCCGTATGACCCCCGTTACGGGTCAGCTAAAGCCCTCAGATGACCCCTATCACTGGCCAGCTAGAGCCCTAAGATCGCCACTATGATTGGTCAGATAGAGTCCTAAGATCGCCACTGTGATTGGTCAGTTAGAGCCCTAAGATCGCCACTGTGATTGGTCAGTTAGAGCCCTCAGATCGCTACTGTGATTGGTCAGTTAGAGCCCTAAGATCGCCACTGTGATTGGTCAGTTAGAGCCCTAAGATCGCCACTGTGATTGGTCAGTTAGAGCCCTCAGATCGCCACTGTGATTGGTCAGTTAGAGCCCTAAGATCGCTACTGTGATTGGTCAGCTAGAGCCCTAAGATCGCTACTGTGATTGGTCAGTTAGAGCCCTAAGATCGCCACTGTGATTGGTCAGCTAGAGCCCTAAGATCGCCACTGTGATTGGTCAGTTAGAGCCCTAAGATCGCCACTGTCATTGGTCAGCTAGAGCCCTAAGATCGCCTCTCTACCATGTCTGCCCCTCCCTCCCAGCGTGTAGCTAGAGCCGCCATTGCCGTCTACCTACTGGTCTTCACGCTCTCAACAATCAACTCCGTCCCCACCCCCAACAACGTCACTTCCGACCCCACCCCCAACAACGTTACACCCGTCCCCATCCGTAGAAACACCACCCTCTTCCCCAACCCCAACAACATCAAATCCGTCCCCACGGCCCGACACCCGGGCTCTATGAAATGCCAGAAGTTCAACACCACCGCCAACATCTCCATCGAGGACATGAAACCCATCACCATCACCATGGCGCTCATCGCGGGGGTCGGCATGCGAGGGGACGGGATGATCTACGGCGGCACCTTCATGTTGGCACTGGACGAGCTGAAGCAACAGGCCAATGCCAGTAAACTTCCGGTCACCTTCGACTACATCTTGAGCAACGTCAGCAACATGGAAGTGGAGACCATCAACCGGATGTTGGAGCTGGGCTGCAAGAAGAACGTCTCGGTCTTCATCGGACCTCAGGGGTTCTGTAAGACCGCCGGCATCGTCGCCACGTCCATGTCCAAGCCGTACATCGGATATGTGAGTACAATTTTGTTTAGTGTTTTTGTCTTATATTAGTGAGTAGAATTTTGTTTCGTGATTTTGTCTTATATAAGTGAGTAGAATTTTGTTTCGTGATTTTTGTCTTATATTAGTGATTAGAGTTTTGTTTCGTGTTTTTGTCTGCCTAAATTTGTGAGTAGAATTTGATTTCCTGTTTTTGTCTTATTTTAGATTTGTGAGTAGAATTTCGTTTCGTGTTTTTGTCTTATATTAGTGAGTAGAGTTTTATTTCGTGTTTGTGTCTTATTTTAGATTTGCGAGTATAATTTTATTTCGTGTTTTTGTCTTATATTAGATTTGTGAGTAGAATTTTTTCCCGTGTTTTTGTCTTATTTTAGTGAGTAGAGTTTTATTTCGTGTTTTATTCTAACTACATTTGTGAGTAGAATTTTATTTCGTGTTTTAGTCTGACTACATTTGTAAGAAATTCATATAGTTTTTTCTTCTGACTTTAGATTTGTGAGTACAATGTTATGTGGTGTTTAGGTTGACTTTAGACTTTTAAATAGTGTTTCAATCTGACTATGTTGTAGCTTAAGATATTTTGTAGTTATTTGTATAAAAAATAAAATAAATACAACTAATACCGGATATGTTAATAAGATTGCTATTTTTGGGTGAGATTTAAAACGTCCTGTAGTGAATAAGGGAGGGTGGGGGTTTGGGAGATCAAACTTATTGCAGGAAATTGTAGATAAAAAAAGGTTAATGAATTCAATCGGGAAGTTCCTTTGAAAGTGAAAAGATTGCTTAAATCATTCCGTGATATTCTAGTAGTTGTATGTAATGAGCAGAATAGACTTATTAGCAATACATTCAAAATACAAAAGTGCACATACAATTTGCCAGTGGTAAACTTATTTTGCAAATCCATGTCGGAGATAAGCTAAAACGGTTTAACCCATAAAGGGAACGTGCATTAACGCATTTCAAATCTTTATCGCCTTTCTACGTTCACTTTAAGTGCGAAACATTTCTCCGGCGAAGATTTAAATTCCTGTGGTCTAACACCGCGGTTACACTTGCGATATGTATAGCCACCATACAGGTTTAGAAAAATAATGCGGGAGTGATCTCCCCTAAACTTTCTGGGATATTCTTATATAAAACTTCGGGGGATAGCAACTTGCCATAAAGACATGATTTTTAATCAATTTTAAATACTTAAACTAATTAAAATAGAATAGTGCGGAATATTAGTACTTTATAAATTCATGTGTTTTTTGAGAAATCGTAAAGTACAACTTCCCGTCACCGGAAATTACTCAAAATTTGACAGAAAACATCGAATTAGATCTTTTGCTTATATGTGAAATTAATAGATAACTACAAATTTGGTATTCATGACATTTCATCAAACTAGCTTTAAAGGTACCCAAGTTATAGTGTTCCGAGACATACACACAGAAATACAGACAAGATTGCACATTTTAGTTTTTCCGACACGATGACACATAAAATTCCAAAATTTTTGCTGTATTTAGAATTTTTGCCCGATTAAAATAAGTCCCCTATACTCTGTATGTGATGAAGTACTGAGGTGTAAAACGGTGAAAACTGTCGAAATTTCTCTGTATACGAGAAAGTAAAAAAAAACTTTGCAATAGTAGGCACCCCAATTAAGTTCTGATAAAATTAGCTTATGGCGAAGTTTATTTTTCTAGACGTGTACAGTATACTTGTCGCTAGTGAAAACGCGTTGTAAAAGGACATACAAGTTTCATTCACTTGTGAAATAATAAAAAAAAAACGGTTGTCTTAACGACGGTAACCGTTGCTGTGTATGTGCAGTATGCGAATGTTATGTGGGTAGAGTTGATGGGATTAAATTGAACATATTTTTAATTTAAAAAAAAATTAAATCAATGTCGTGCAAGGGTTTGAATTTTTTTTTTTTTGGAATAAAAGTGCATTTAGATAATTAGGAAATGAAATTTTGGAGTGTTGAAATTACTGTAGCTTGATCAGCGTCGATATGGAAAAATAAACTCCTAGATTTAGTGTAGATTTTTGGACTAAGCTAAGACACCTAGACTACTTTGGGACGCTTTAACAGATCTACTTATATACTAAGCTAAGACACCTAGACAGATCTACTTATATACTAAGCTAAGACATCTGGATTACGCCGAGACACCTACCGTAAGCTGACACTACCAACCCAAGACACCTGTACAACCCGAGGCACCTAGACCAACAGGACACACATAACCAACCTGAGGCGCATAGACAGACACGATGCACATATACCAACCAGATGCACGTATACCAACCCGAGACATCTAGAATCTAGACCAACCCAATACATCTAGACCAACCCTAGACACATAAGCCAACCCGAGACACATAGACCAACCCGAGACACAGACCAATCCGAGACATATAGACCAACCAGACACACATAACCAACCAGACACACATAACCAACCAGACACACATAACCAACCCGAGACACATAGACCAACCCGAGACACATAGACCAACACTAGACACATAGACCAACACTAGACACATAGACCAACACTAGACACATAGACCAACACTAGACACATAGACCAACACTAGACACATAGAACAACCCTAGACACATAGACCAACACTAGACACATAGACCAACACTAGACACATAGAACAACCCTAGACACATAGACCAACCCGAAACACATAGACCAATCCAAGACACACATAAAACCAACCCGATGCACATAAGACGAACCCGAGACACACAGACCAACACTAAGACACACCGACCAGACATAATAGTCCAACAAAAAACTCGAGTATCGTCTAACTGAAGAAAATGTCCTAAAATAGTCCGCCTCGTTTAACGTCTTTTAGGCGGACGCATCTGTAAATTACGACAGCAATTAACGAAACAAAGGTGTCCATTGCATCATTAGGACTAATTAGTCGGTTACTAAGGTCAACAATAAGGGTTGTTGACTGGTTTCCATTTACAGGAAGTAATTTAAATAAGGCAAGGACAAACGTCTTAATAATAACAAAAACATCAGATATACACAAACAAACATCTTTATAATAACGAAAACATAAGACTGATACAAACGTCTTAATAATAACAAAAACATTAGATATACACAAACGTCTTTATAATAGCAAAAACAGTAGACGAACACAAACATCTTTATAATAACAAAAACAGATATACACAAACATCTTAATAATAACAAAAACATTAAACTGATACAAACATCTTTATAATAACAAAAACATCAGGTATACACAAACATCTTTATAATAAAAATATTAGACCGACACAAACACTTTTATAATAACAAAAACATTAGATATACACAAACGTCTTTATAATAACAAAAACAGTAGACGAACACAAACATCTTTATAATAACAAAAACAGATATACACAAACATCTTAATAATAACAAAAACATTAAACTGATACAAACATCTTTATAATAACAAAAACAGATATACACAAACACTTTTATAATAACAAAAACAGTAGACTGACACAAACATCTTTATAATAACAAAAACAGTAGACAAACACAAACATCTTTAAAATAACAAAAGCACTAAAACAATTTTAAAGTATGTATCATCTCCAAAGTATGAAATCCATGGTTATTATTTCCAAGATAAACGTATTTTTCCTTTTTTACTTTCTCGTATATACGAATGATAGAGAAAGTCTTGTAATCGTGAATTTTTTTTAGAGATTTTTGCAAATCTCGACGTTTTACAGCTCCTTGAGTCGGAAAAACATAGTTTTGCAATCTTGTCCGTATGTCTCTGTGTGTTAGTGTATGTGTGTGTGTCTGTGTGTGTTGATAAAATTTTATATATAAGTATTATATCAAAATCGTAGATCCGTATCAACTTTTGAGCGATTTCTGATAACCGAAAGTGGAACTTTTTCTACTTTGAATTTTTTCAAAAGCCTATAACTTGAGTACTTTTTCAGATAGATTAATGAAATTTCACATGTAAGTAAAATATCTAATTCTCTGCCTTCTTTCGAATTTTGATTAATTTCTGTTGACCGGAAGTAGTAATTTTCGCTATTTCCGATTTCTCAAAAAATGCACGTGAATTTATAAAGTACTAATAATATTCCGCACTATTATGCACATTTTATTTGGCGTTCAATTGTTGTGCAATTCTTTTTTCTACGAGTTTTTATTCTATTTAAAAAAAATTAAGTATTTAAAATGGATTAAAAATAAGGTCTATGTCCCGAATTGCCATCCGCTGTTGTTTCATATAAGAATATTCGAGAAAGTTTAGGGGAGATCACTCCCAGTTTATTTAAAATTCATATTAACTTTTATTTTTTGTCTATATATATTAAATTGAAATTCAGACTCTCTTGTTTTGTCCATCGATGTCTTTATATGCAGAGACTGGTAGAATTCGGTCAAAATTGAGTCCGAAGGTTTGACAGTTTACTTTAAGAACAGCGTATATCTAAGAGCCTTCATTCAGAACAGCTATCGGCATAGAAAGTTTTTTTTATAGTTGACATGAACGAAGCAAACATCTTTTGATAAATTTTATTAATGGCAAGAAAATTCGCGTTCTATTTTTCATACCCGCTTCGATTATACCGGCGATTTATTCAAGAGGTTTTTAAATGTAAGCAGAGCAGGTTCGTTACAAAGTAACACAGCACACACACACACAAAAAAAGAATAAATCACACCAATGTTTTGAACAGTGTTTCTTACAGACTTTTTTCTCCGGGGGGTGGGGGGGGGGTGGGGGTGGGGAAGGCATGCCCGGAAGAAACTCTGGTTTTGAAAAGCGTGCCTTGGGACTAATTCTAGGAATAACGCTCCTGATAGGACTAGACATTTAGGCATTTAGAAAACAATTTCTTTTGATTTTATCAGTTAAATGTTTCATTGAATAGTGTTTTTTTTATTACTGCTAATAAAAACGTTCGTGGTAGGTGTAAAAATAAATGTGTAGATGGAAACTAAATAGCTTAACGTGGTGTGTATGGACTTCTGCGAAATGGCAAACACACACAGGTCTAAATGTATACGTCTGTATGTACACATGTTCATCTGCACACGCATATACATCTCAGTTTGAACATGCACGCCAGTATGCACATGCTAGTCTGCAAACACACATATCTTCTGCTTATAGATGTCAGTCTGTACACACATGTCAACAGATGCGTAAACAATGTCAATATGTACACATATCTATACGTACACACACCTATATGTACACACATGTCAAAACGTACACATATCTATATGTACACACATTGTATGTACACACATGTCAACATGTACATATCTACATGTACACACATGTCAATATATACACATATCTATATGTTCATACATGTCAATATGTACACATATCTATATGTATACATATGTCAGTATGTACACACATGTCAATATGTACATACATGTCAATATGTACACATATCTATATGTATACATATATCAGTATGTACACACATGTCAATATGTACACACACATGTCAATATGTACACACACATGTCAATATGTACCCACACATGTCAATATGTACACACACATGTCAATATGTACACACACATGTCAATATGTACCCACACATGTCAATATGTACACACACATGTCAATATGTACACATATCTATATGTACATACATGTTGATATGTACACACATCTATCCGTACACACATTTTATGTATACACACGTCACTCTGTACCCACATCTACCTGTACACTGTACACCCCTCCCCAGGGTTGCGAGGAGTCAGTCATGCAGAGCGGCAACCTGCTGTACATCCACACCAAGTCCAGCATCCTGCACGTCGCCAAGTATGTCGTGTCCGTCATGACGCACTTCAAGTGGACATCCTTCTGGCTGGTCAGGGGCAATAGCATCATCTACACGGAGACCGCTGATAGGATAGAACATTTAGTTGCTGATATGAACATTACGTGAGTTTACAAGTCTTATAGATCATTTAGTTACTGATATGAACATTACGTGAGTTCACATTTCTTATAGAACATTTAGTTACTGATATGAACATTATGTGAGTTTACAAGTCTAATAGAATATTTAATTGCTGATATGAACATCACGTGAGTTCACAAATCTTATAGAGCATAATGTAGGAACACTGTGTGAGTTTGCAATGCTTATAGAGCATTATATAAGAAAATTACGTGAGTTCATACATCTTATAGAACTTTTCTTATAGAACATTATGTAGTAACATTACGTGAGTTCACACATTTTATAGAACATTATGTAGCAGATAGAAACATTACTTTTAAAGTTGTTCAATTTGAGCTATTGTTTGAATGACCATTGCTATGCCAATCTCCGTTTGATCATTTTATGTGTGATGTACCCTGGTTACCTATTGGCCGGTGACCTCAGAGTTTGTATCTCAGAATATTTTTTCTCAGAAAAATAAATTCTATCCCATCCATGTTATCTCACAATCCTCACGTTTTTTGATAACATGATTCAATCCCAGAATAAAAAACAATTCTATCTAATCCATGTTATTTCACAATGCACGCTATCTTTGATCACGTGATTTAATCCCAGAAAAAAAAACAATCCTATCCCATCCATGTTATCTCACAATCCTCAACATTTTTGATCACATGATTCAATCCCAAAAGATAACAACAATTCTATCCCATCCATGTTATTTCACAACACACGTCATCTTTGATCACGTGACTTATGAATATATCCCATCCATGTTATTTCACAACACACGTCATCTTTGATCACGTGACTTAATCCCAGAATAAAACAACAATTCTATCCCATCCATGTTATTTCACAACACACGTCATCTTTGATCACGTGACTTATGAATATATCCCATCCATGTTATTTCACACTACACGTCATCTCAGATCACGTGACTTAATTCCACGATTCCGCAGGATGAAAGACCAGTCCGTGGCCGAAGAGAACGACGAATACATCCCAGCCATGTTCTTCCAGACGTCGAAGTACAGAAAAATTATCGAAGAGTCCAGGAGAGAAACCAGAGGTTAGAGCACACTTACTGTTGGCTGCAAGGGGCGACCGTCAATGACGTCAATAAAGGCGTCGCGAGGCGGGGGCGGGGATGCGGTGCGGACCGGGTGACACCATTTAGGGGTTGACACCATGGCGAAAACTTGCAAAATATGTAGAAGAAATATGTTTTTTGTCAGTTCAATTAAGGGTTAATTAGAATTAATCCACGTGTGTTAGTAACTGACTATAGATAATCATCTTTACTATTAACTGTGCACACTTTACAATTAAAAATTATCACCCGGTGTGTAATTTGTTTGGGGGGGGGGGGGGTGACACCGTGTGGTGCGATACCGGATAACACCCGGCCTCGCAACGCCACTGGACGCCAATCTACTTTAGCCAAATTTGACCTCTATTTTAGCCAAGTTTGACCTCTACTACATGCCCTCACAGTAAAGCCACGCCATCCATCTAAAATAATCTTTTCCATTTTTTTTTATCCCAACCCTCTGCACTTAACCTAACGAAAACAGAATTCAACCCGTTCATTTTATCTTCCGCCCCCTCCACCAAACTAAGGCGTGTGACGTCATTTATTGGCCTTTTTCTCTACGAATTAAACATTGTATAAGCAAGAAAAGTCTATGTAATTATATTAAATTTTTAAAAAATCTGTAAAAAATATGGCCAGCGATAAAATTATAGCTACGTTTGTAAAAATAAAAGCCGTTTGGGAACCATCGATTATACTAATTTATATATATTTTTTGTATCGAATATAAGCCGTTGAAAAGCCGTTTAGAATTATTTTATCAATTCAAACATTTTCAAAAACTGCCCTCAACCTCTCTTTGAAGTCAACAGGAAATCAACACCATGACTCTACTAATCCAAATTAGATAAAAGTGTTTGCTAAATTACTATTATATTACTAATGATTATTTCTTTGACTATTTCTAGCCTTAATGAAACCGGAAGTAATTTTGTACTTATTATACAAATGTTATATAATATTCAATTTTGGCTGAAAAATATGCTTTCTGGCACCAATAAATAAACAACAAACATTTTTGAAGGGATGTTGAGATGTTAAGTGGGATCGTTACAATAAATATTTCACTTTCAACTTATTTCACATTTGATACTCTTGCGAATATCGATAATCGTGTAAAAATGGCGTATCATTTTCTAAGAGCTTTACTAATTTTTTTTTCAATACCTTGATTTAAAAAAAATAGGATAGAAAATTGTAGAAAAAAATATTACAAATTATATGAATTCTACAAATGTGCGTATAATAGCTTGTAAAATTATCACTTTATATAAAGAAACTTCAGTATATTTACTTTTAAAATTCAAGATTGTTTACACGTTTGTATATTTACCTTTTTTGTTTGTCGGTATTCCTTGATCAGAGCATCTAAACTCTGAGTAGAACTTTAATACGTATTTATGTAAAGGAAAATCTTCAAAAAAAAATATTTAGACACAAATTTGTTTAAAGAGGTTTATAAAATGAATGATATATTCATAAGTAAAAATGTATTGGTTTCTGTTGTGCAGCGCAGTCGACTCTCCGTTTTCCAACGGGTAACTGAGTCGTCTAGTGTATTTAAAAAAAAAAATTAAGCATCTATTTGAGTCAACTTTTTATTACATTATATATATATATATATATATATATATATATATATATATATATATATATATATATATACCATTCCAGTGTATGTATACCTGGGGAGCCCCGGAAGCCTAATGCATTTCCTAATGGAGCTGAGTAACGTCTCGGAATCCGGAGAGTATGTCGTGTTGGCGGTTTCCGACTCGGAACTGCCGGAGCCATTTTACAAGTGTAAGTGGACATTTTCTATCAGAACTATTTTATACATGTACATGGACATTTTCTATCAGTACTGTTTTATACATGTACATGGACATTTTCTATCAGAACTATTTTATACATGTACATGGACATTTTCTATCAGTACTGTTTTATACATGTACATGGACATTTTCTATCAGAACTGTTTTATACATGTACATGGACATTTTCTATCAGTACTGTTTTATGCATATACATGAACATTTTCTATCAGAACTGTTTTATACATGTACATGGGCATTTTCTATCAGAACTATTTTATACATGTACATGGACATTTTCTATCAGAACTATTTTATACATGTACATGGACATTTTCTATCAGAACTATTTTATACATGTACATGGACATTTTCTATCAGAACTGTTTTATACATGTACATGGACATTTTCTATCAGTACTGTTTTGTACATGTACATGGACATTTTCTATCAGAACTGTTTTATACATGTACATGGACATTTTCTATCAGAACTATTTTATACATGTACATGGACATTTTCTATCAGAACTTTGTTATACATGTACATGGGCATTTTCTATCAGTACTGTTTTATACATGTACTTGGACATTTTCTATCAGTACTGTTTTATACATGTACATGGACATTTTCTATCAGAACTGTTTTATACATGTACATGGACATTTTCTATCAGAACTGTTTTATACATGTACATGGACATTTTCTATCAGAACTATTTTATACATGTACATGGACATTTTCTATCAGAACTGTTTTATACATGTACATGGACATTTTTTATCGGTGCTATTTTCCAGTGTAGGTGGACAATTATGTTAGAGCCTGTTTATAAGTATTTTAAGAGTAAGCGAACGAGAATATGTGGACACAGGTCGCGATGACTGGGTGTGGGCACAGGTCGCGGTGACCGTATGTAGACACAGGTCGCGGTGACCGGATGTTGACACAGGTCGCGGTGACCGGATATACTCAGGTCGTGGTGACCGGATGAGGACACAGGTCGCGGTGACCGGATGTTGACACAGGTCGCGTGACCGGATGTACTCAGGTGGCGGTGACCGGATGAGGACACAGGTCGCGGAGACCGGATGTGGACACAGGTAGCGGTGACCGGATGTGGACACAGGTCGCGGAGACCGGATGTGGACACAGGTAGCGGTGACTGGGTGTGGGCACAGGTCGCGGTGACCGTATGTAGACACAGGTCGCGGTGACCGGATATACTCAGGTCGCGGTGACCGGATGAGGACACAGGAAGTGGTGACCGGATGTGGACACAGGTCGCGGTGACCGTATGTAGACACAGGTTGCGGTGACCGGATGTTGATAAAAGATCACGTTGGTCCATGAAGCGTCCTAAGAGTTTTCCTCAACTTCCAAGGCGCTTGCAACAAGCTAGGAACAGAGAAAGATGTTCTCACACAACTGTACTCCAGAAGCGAGTTTTCCTTTCTGCGCGCAAACAGCGCACATTGGCGTCTGTGAGCACTGTAGAATAAAATACTTAAAAAAACTTTAAAAAAAACCACGTTTTTCTTGTGGACTAAAAAGTAGAAAATAACTATTTACATACATTTGATGACAAAAAACGTGGGTACGTTCACCATCAAATTTCCCGACCCATCTGCCCGACCCACGTTTTTTGTCATCAAATGTATGTAAATAGTTATTTTCTACTTTTTAGTCCACAAGAAAAACGTGGTTTTTTAAAAAGTTTTTTTTAAGTATTTTATTTTCTCCTTTTTAGTCCGTTTGCTACACATGAAAAACGTGGTTTTTAAAAAAGTTTTTTATATAGTTTATTTTCTACTTTATCTAATGACTTGATTAAGTATGAATTGACTAAGTGTTTATAAATACACGGACTAAAAAAATCTTGAGCGACCAGGATTCGAACCTGGGTTGTCGCGGCCACAACGAGAAGTACTAACCACTATACGATCACGGCCAGCGCGCTCACATCGATTGGGGCCGAAGTAACTGTGTCAATAAGCCTCCAGTCTTGTCGGTATCTTTAGAAATCATGTCCTCAATTTTATGGTCCTTGGGGCGTAATTAAATTAAGCTAATTACGGTCTCTAATTGCTAGTTTTTATGATTGCATCTGAAATTGTTAGGCGAAAGTAACCTGCATGCCAAATTTCAGATCTATAGAGCAATCAGAAGTGGGCTAATTTTCGATGTCAATTTTAACAACAAACACACAAACGCGAAGCTGAGTTAATAAAAACGTGTTAAAATTCACAGTTGTGACCTACTTAGCCCGTAAATTACGGGGTCGCATCTTGTCAAGAATGTGCTTCTCTGGAGGTGGTCCAGACTAGACATTCTTAGACTACCAAGCAGTTTACCAAAGTCTCTCCGGGCAGCCGCTTACCAGACATCCCGGGAGAGAGTGCCGTGTGTGATGCCCTATCGTATTCTATAGTTTAAAGCAGCATTTTTCTCCTATTATTTGTGATTTTAGTGTCATTTAGTGCTTTAAGTTAATTTCCTATAAGCTGTGTTGAATTCCTAGAGCCATATCTGTGATGTTCGTTACCTAGTGATTTTTCATTAACTCGTAAGTTGGGTTTTGGGTTTATTTTGTACACTTATATTATTTTGTATAGAGCTAGAGTCATATTTTATACTTGTATTCATATTAAAAGGTTATTAATGGATTAAAGTTGTTGTTAGTCACAAGAGTTCATCGTGTTTTCCCCTAGAAATTATTCACGAGTCCACGTTGAGTTTTTGTGTCTGATACTCTTTAGGTTGTTGTCAGTAGCGTACGCAGGGGGGGGGGGGGGGGGGCTCCCCCTCTGGCCATTTTCAGCAAAGTGGCGCCTTTTTGGAAACTTTTTAAACTCAAAGTTTTAAACAATGATATTTGTTAAAAAAATATTTTTGGTCGGCACATCTATGTAAATCACAAGATTTCTTTTCATGCAGCAATTAAGCATTATTGTACTAGTCTAGTAGTGTCTACGTTTACAACACGTATTAACAACTGCATCAGTTTGCCATTCTAAAAATAACCATTACGATGCATTGCAATGTTTAAAAAACCTCTACGGGTAGTACCACTTGGCAAGAGGGGTGTTAAGTTTAAGGCAACTGTATAATGTATTTGCTTACGAATAATTGAATTAGAAAATGTTATACATAAAACTTCACACATAATTACTTTATATATGCAGTTTGAATCGTGTGATTACTTTAAAAAAAATTACAATACAGAAACAAATACAACTGATGTGGCACCTCTATTTAAAATTACTGATGAGCAAACTGCGTAGTGGTGGGGAAATTTCGACAAGGTCAACAACGTCATCATGATGAAGTAGTAGTATTCTTACAGTTTGGGTGATAGTGATTACGATTACAAATTATATGAAACAGTTACAACCCCCCTCCCCCATGGACCCCTCTGTAAAAAAAAATATTGTCATAATACCACTGCTACTTATTTAAATCTATTTATGTAATATATATTTGTGTAATATGTCTTTGTGTAATATATATTTGTGTAATATATATGTATGTTTAGAACAGTCATCTAAAAACTGACGCTATTTTCACTCTGAGTTGGTTATCTCTTCCCCCCCCCCCACACACACACCTCACCACCACAATTGTGTAGAGCGACATTAATGTCACACCTAGGTATACACTGGGTTGGATAATTGACCTAAAGTGACCGGACAGTGGTGAATGAAGTTGACCCCCCCCCCCCCCCAACGCACTGATCTGTTAAGTACATGTAGAAAAACGCGTAGTGATGTACCAAAGTACCATGCCGCAAAAAAAAAATTAGCTTTTTAAACGTAAAACTCTGTGAATATTGTTTTTGCAATTACCAGTAAAAGGTTTGTGATCAATACAGTGATCTAAACCATAGCTATCACTATGTTAAAAATGATATTTAAAGAACACAAAGAAGCAGTAGTCATTTAAAAAATATATGATCTGAACTAATAAACCGATATTTAGTTAAATGTAGGCTTTTATTCCGAATGTGTTTCTATTCTGTCGAAAAGCGTGGTTTTATACCAACTCTGATTTTAAAAACTTTCAATATGCTGTAAAACTTTAGCATTTATGATGACGATATATTAATTTATGATTATAGACAAAAACATTTTGTGAACACGAATAGTGTTAAACAATTTCATTATATTCTAAAGTAATTATTTATTTGTTTTGACATTTATAATTAAATGTGTAGATATATACATATTTATATTAAGAGAGTGATTATTT